>NC_057733.1:3425505-3426791 GCF_004010195.1 Chiloscyllium plagiosum
CATCAACTGGGACTGCCATAGTGTTAAAGGTTTAGATGGAGAGGAATTTGTTAAGTGTGTACAAGAAAATTTTCTGATTCAGTATGTAGATGTACCTACTAGAGAAGGTGCAAAACTTGACCTACTCTTGGGAAATAAGGCAGGGCAGGTGACTGAGGTGTCAGTGGGGGAGCACTTTGGGGCAAATGATCATAATTGTATTTGATTTAAAATAGTAATGGAAAAGGATAGACCAGATCTAAAAGTTGAAGTTCTAAATTGGAGGAAGGCTAATTTTGATGGTATTAGGCAAGAACTTTCGAAAGCTGACTGGGGGCAGATGTTCGCGGGTAAAGGGACGGCTGGAAAGTGAGAAGCCTTCAAAAATGAGATAACAAAGAGTCCAGAGAAAGTATATTCCTCTCAGGGTGAAAGGAAATAGGGAATGCTGGATGAATAGAGAAATTGAGGGTTTAGTTAATAAAAAGAGGGAAGCATATGTAAGGTATAGACAGGATAGATCGAGTGAATCCTTAGAAGACTATAAAGGTAGTAGGAGTACACTTAAGAGGGAAATCAGGAGGGCAAAAAGGGGACATCAGATAGCTTTGGCGTTTTTACAAATACGTTAAGGTCAAAAGCATAACTAGGGAAAGAATAGGTCCCCGCTGAAAATGTGTTGCTGGAAAAGCGCAGCAGGTCAGGTAGCATCCAAGGAACAGAAGAATCGACGTTTCGGGCATAAGCCCTTCTTCCTCATTCCTGAAGAAGGGCTTATGCCCGAAACGTCGATTCTCCTGTTCCCTGGATGCTGCCTGACCTGCTGCGCTTTTCCAGCAACACATTTTCAGCTCTGATCTCCAGCATCTGCAGTCCTCACTTTCTCCTCAAAGAATAGGTCCCCTCAAAGATCAGCAAGGTAGCCTTTGTGTAGAGTTGCAGGAGATGTGGGAGATACTAAATGAGTATTTTGCATCAGTGTTTATTGTGGAAAAGGACATGGGCGATACAGATGTATGGAAATAGATGTCCATGTTACAGAGGAGAAAGTGCTGGATGTCTTGAAATGCATAAAAGGGGATAAATCCCCAGGACCTGATCAGGTGTACCCTTGAACTCTGTGGGAAGCTAGAGAAGTGATTGCTGGGCCTCTTGCTGAGATATTTGTATCATCAATAGTCACAGGTGAGGTGCCGGAAGACTGGAGGTTGGTAAACGTGGTGCCACTGTTTAAGAAGGGTGGTAAAGACAAGCCAGGGAACTATAGACCAGTGAGCCTGACCTCGGTGGTGGGCAAGTTGTTGGAG
>NC_057733.1:3427023-3434010 GCF_004010195.1 Chiloscyllium plagiosum
TGAAAGTTGACACCCAGGTAAATAGTGCGGTGAGAGAGGCATATGGCGTACTGGCTTTTATTGGTAGAGGAATTGAGTTCCGGAGTCCTGAGGTCATGTTGCAGTTGTATAAGACTCTGGTGCGGCTGCATCTGGAGTATTGTGTGCAGTTTTGGTCTCCATACTATAGGAAGGATGTGGAGGTACTGGAACGGGTGCAGAGGAGGTTTACCATGGTGTTGCCTGGTATGGTAGGAAGATCGTATGAGGAAAGGTTGAGGCACTTGGGGTTGTTTTCATTGGAGAAAAGAAGGTTTGGGGTGACTTGATAGAGGTGTACAAGATGTTTAGGGGTTTAGATAGGGTTGACCGTGAGAACCTTTTTCCACGTATGGAGTCAGCTATTACGAGGGGGCATAGCTTTAAATTAAGGGGTGGTAGGTATAGGACAGATGTTAGGGGTAGGTTCTTTACTCAGCGAGTCGTGAGTTCATGGAATGCCCTGCCTGTAGCAGTGGTGGACACTCCCTCTTTATGGGCATTTAAGTGGGCATTGGATAGGTATATGGAGGATAGTGGGCTAGTGTAGGTTAGGTGGGCTTGGATCGGCGCAATATCGAGGGCCAAAGGGCCTGTACTGCGCTGTATTCTTCTATGTTCTACGTTCTATGTAAGGTTACCTCAGATTACAACAGGATCTTGATCAGATGGGCCAATGGGCTGAGGAGTGGCTAATGGAGTTCAATTTAGATAAATGCGAAGTGCTGCATTTTGGGAAACAAAATCTTAGCAGGACTTATACACTTAATGGTAAGGTCCTTGGGAATGTTGCTGAACAAAGAGACCTTGGAGTGCAAGTTCATAACTACTTGAAAGTAGAGTCGCAGGTAGATAGGATAGTGAAGAAGGTGTTTGGTATGTTTTCCTTTATTGGTCAGAGTATTGATTACAGGCATTACAAGGTCATGTTGCAGCTGTACGGGACATTGGTTAGGCCACTGTTGGAATATTACATACAATTCTGGTCTCCTTCCTAGTAAAAGGATGTTGTGAAACTTGAAAGTGTACAGAAAGGATTTCCAAGGATGTTGCCAGGATTGGATGATTTCAGCTATAGGGAGAGGCTGAATAGGCTGGGGCTGTTTTCCCTGGAGCGTCGGAGGCTGAGGGGTGACCTTATAGAGGCTTATAAAATCATGAGGGGCATGGATAGGATGAATAGGCAAGGTTTTTTCCCTGGGGTGGGGGAGTCCAGAACTAGGGGTCATAGGTCTAGATGGGGGAAAGATATAAAAGGGACCTAATGGGCAATCTTTTCACGCAGACCATGGTTCATGTGTAGAATGAGTTGTCAGAGGAAGTGGTGGAGGCTGGTGCAATTGTAACATTTAAAAGGCATCTGGATGGGTGTATGAATAGCAAGAGTTTGGAGGAATATGGGCTGGGTGCTGGCAAATGGGACTAGATTGTGTTGGGATGTCTGGTCAGCATGGACTAGTTGGACCGAAGGGTCTGTTTCTATGCTGTACATCTCTATGACTCTCTGACTTTATTTAAAAGGGACCTGAGGGGCAACGTTTTCACACAGTGGGTGGTACATATGTGGAATGAACTGCCGGAGGAAGTGTTAGTTACTTGTACAGTTAAAAGATTAAAAACATTTTGGGTAGTGTACCAAACACAGGCAAAAGGGACTCGTTTTGAAAACTTGGTCAGCATGGACTGGATGGACCAAAGGGTGTGTTGTCCAACTCTGTGAGCAAACCTCAGCATTGATCTCTCCTTCCATGCCCCTTTTAAATTAAATACTTAGATTATCTTTAACTCAAATAATACGCATTAGTATAGAGTTCTCATTCATCAACCTCTGCACGATACACCTTACAAACTGTAACCCCAATATAAAGACCTTACAAACTATCAGCTCAAAAAATAATATGAATTCTCACTCACCCATACTCACCCAATGAGCTACTTCCATTCTTTGAATCCTAACCTCATCTTGGGAGTTTTGCCTTTTGATTCAATGAGGGTTGCACTCCCCACAATGTACACTTTCTCTCTGGCTTCCAATGCCATACTTTGATGACAGGGTCTCTGTTGGTGGGATCTTGCTGTGCTTCCTACATCAGAAGTGTGACAACACTTCAAAAAGTATCTCACTGGGAGATCCAAGATGGCGGCAGTCTGAGTGGTATGCTGTGCTGGGCTCTGTGCCATACCCCCCCACTCGCCAACCACCCGCGGGAGAAAAAAGTACTAATTTAAACGTACTGATCATCTGGAGCTGCTGAAATTGCGTGTGACAGCTTAAAGGCCAGGATGAAGGAAAGGGGCGTAAAGGAGCACAGCAGACAGGGCGCTCTCTACTGCATCGGGGGTGTTTGCAGCCAGTGCTCAGACTCCCGCGGTGGCTCCTATGGATCTAACAGGACAGCAACATTTATTCTCGGAGTTTGCCAAACTCTGAGAGAAGATTGAAGCAGCAGTAGAGCCACTATCTGCCACACTGAGAAAGCATGAGCAGGAAATTCAAACACTGGACCGAAGAATAGAAGCAGTGGAGGCATTGGAGACCCTGGCGGAGGTCTCGGGAGGAAGGATCCAAACCCTGGAAGACCAGGTTCGGGTCCTTCAGGAACAAGTCGACGACCTGGAGAATAAAAATAAGAGAAAAAACTTACGGGTCGTAGGTCTTCTGGAACGCGAGGAAGGCGAGGAACTCGTCGGCTTTTTGCAAGGGTGGCTCCTGAAGTTCCTGGAGTTTGAGTTGGGTCTGGTGAGCGTGGAGCGGGCCCACCAGATCACAATGTGTAGGTCTGGCCTGCACCCGCTCCCCCCGCGTGGTCTTAGTGCAGCTCCTGTATTATAGAGAAAAACAGTTAATAGTGGAAACAGCAAGAAGACTGGGAAGGAATTCACAGGCTTTAATGTACAAAGGGTCCAGGATGATGTTTTTTCAGGATTTCTTAGGAGCCCTAATTAAGAACAGAAGGATATTTGATGATGTCAAGAAAGATGTAAGAGACCTGAGCGTTCAATATTCCTTGAGGTACCCGGCCATGTTGCGTTTCGCCCATGGGGGGGACGGTATATAACTTTGACTCCTCAGAATAGGTGAAGGACTTTGTGAATTCTTTGAATTGACGGACCTGAGTCAGGGTGGGAGGGGAGGGGGCATCATTGTGGACAATGGTTTGGGCTTTTTATTACCCCTTTTTTTACTTCCCTCTCCCCCTTTCTTTTTTGTGGTTATTGGTTTTATATGTACAGTTTTGTTGTAAAATTGTAAAATTGGAATTATTTTAGATCTCGGTCGTTTGGTTATTATCTAGTGCTCCTTATTTTTACTGCTGTCCCTTTGATTTTGTATTGGGGTGGCTATATCTGTGGTTAAGATGGGGGGGAATGGGTATCCATTGTTAGCTTTCAGAATGTAAATAACAGATTTTCCTCATTTGTGAATTGCCTGGGACTAGGGATCAGCCTCAGCTAGAGGAAGTTAAGATGATGGTAAGGATTGGGAGGAGTGCCCCATATGGGCAAAGGGGAAGATCTCGAGCAAATTGGGGGATATTTGGGAGTTTGCTTCAGTTAAGTGTAGTTTTTTTTTAGTTGTAGTTGTTTTATAGGAGTAGCTTTTAGTTCTCATAGAGTTAATATCTTTGTAGCTCATCACACCTCAGATAAGCTCCCTCCTCCTGGGAAATCACAGGCTGCCCTGAACGACCATGGCTAGTGATTTGTTTAAGTAGACCATCTGGAATTAAAAAAGGGAGCCATTCTGCTGTTAAAAGAAAGTCTTATCAAAGCTTAGGAAGGAAAAGGTGGACATTGCCCTGCTGCAGGAGATGCATTTAACTGATAAGGAATGTATGAAGTGCAGCAGGGGGTTATTAATAGGGTATTATTCTCCTCCTTTAGCTCTTAGAGTAGAGGAGTGGTTGTACTGGTAAGAAGTAACCTCCCTTTCCAGTTAACTGAGCAAATTAATTAAACACATAGGCGGATCATCATTCTTAAAGCTGTGATATGTGGAGAAGAGAATAACGTCCTGAATGTGATTGTTCCCCCGACGCACCATCTTAAATTTCTAATTGATTTTGTCAATAGATTAATGATTCATGGAGTGTGCCACATGATCATGCGGGGCGCGGGGAGGGTGGGATTTTAATCACCTAATAGATTTCAAGTTAGCCAGGGTGCCAAGGGGCCTGTCAGGTATACCACACAATCTAATCAGTTGGTGGACATGTGTGAGGAGTTGGGATTAATGGATGGGTGGAGGCATCTCCACCATAATGG
The DNA here is from genome assembly GCF_004010195.1 of Chiloscyllium plagiosum. NCBI lineage: Eukaryota > Metazoa > Chordata > Chondrichthyes > Orectolobiformes > Hemiscylliidae > Chiloscyllium > Chiloscyllium plagiosum. Next base: position 3,431,308 of record NC_057733.1, read on the forward strand.
AAGAGATGTTGCTTTCTATTCCAACCCACACAAGTGCCATACGTGAATTGACTCTTTTTTTATGACATCGGATTGTTTGGACAGAACATTGGCATGCAAAATTGTGAATCCAGCTGTCTTGGAACATATACCAGTGTATGTAGCTGTTAAAATCAAGGATGGTGGAATGGATGCACGGTACTGGCACATAGACCCTTTCCTGTTAAGGGATGGCAAATTCGTTAAGTACATCACAAGAGAGATCAGGGCCTTCTGGGATATCGACTCGAGTGTGGTCAGTAATCCGCAATACTTTGGGAGGCCACTAAGGCATACTTTAAGGGCCTCATCATTTCACATTCAACGACTAGAAGGAGGCAGAGGGAGGAGCAGCAGCGGATGCTGGAGACCCGGCTGCAGATAGCTGAGGAAGTATATTTTAATAAGCATTCTTTGGTCAAGCTGCAGCAGGTCACATGCCTCTGGCCTGCTCGTGACTCATTGTACACACATGTGGCAAAGAAAGGAAACCTCCTTCACGAAACATAGACTGTTTGAAATTGGAGATAATCAAGGTAGATACCTGGGATATCTGGCGAGAAAGAAAAATGCTTCCCAATGCATTATGTCTGTTAGAGAGAAGGCTGTCACGGTTACCGGTGAGTTGAAGATCAATGTTAGATTTAGGGAATACTTCACTGAGCTATATCGGTTGGAGGTAGGTAAACGTGGTGCAGCGAGAATGCAGCCCGCTTTTGAGAAGATGGACCTCCCCAGTATAAACGCGGAACAGATTTCCTTGTTGAATGCGCCTGTGAAAGTACAGGAAATGCAGGAAACAATAAAGTATCAGGGACATCAACTCGGGTACGGTCAGTAATCCGGCAATAGTTTGGGAGGCAAAGCACCGGGACCTGATAGGTTTGCAAGTGAATTTTATAAGGAATTCTCAAATGTGTTTGTGCAGCCACTTCTGGGGGTGGAATGCTATTCTTATACACAGGATTGTCTGCCACGCTCTCTTAGGGAGGCTAATATCTCCCTAATTTTCAAGAGAGGGAAAGAGCCCAAAGAATGTGCTTCATACAGACCCATTTCAATGTGGAACGTAGATTTTAAAATTCCACCCAAGATGCTGGCTCTGAGATTGGAAAAGTTCCTGTCCCATATTATAGAAGATCAGACGGGTTTTATCAAGGGATGAAACTCCCCCAACAACATCAGGAGGGTATTGAATATAGTGCAGGTATTCCAGCAAAGATTGATCCCGGGTTTGGTGGTCTCCCTGGATGCCAAAAAGGGATTTAACTGGATAGAATGGCCGTAACTGTTTGGGGTCCGGGAGTGCTTTGATCTGGGGTGATGTTTGGTCAGATGGATGGTAGTATTGCATAACTATCCTAAGGCAGCCATCATTTCAAATGGCACTAAGCCAGATAACTTTAGTATTGGGAGAGCTAGTCGACAGCAGTGTCCTCTTTCACCGCTGCTGTGTACCTTGGCAATTGAGCCGTTAGCTGAGGTTATCAGGAGGGATTCTGAAGTAGTGGCTCCAGGGGCTGGAACAGGGGACCATAAGATCACTCCATATGCTGATTATGTCCATTTTTTCATGGCCAATTCAGAGTAGTTCGTTCCTCGATAATTCAAACAATTGATTTATTTGGCAGTTTTTCAGAGTACAAGATCAACTTTACAAAATCAGAAGCCATGCCGGTGGGGGGGATTAGTGGAGGTTCCTGATCTGAATGATGGAATGCAGTTCCTGTTCAGATCGTCATCACAATGTTTTTAGTATTTGGGAATCTTTATTACCCCTACCTTCCACCAGCTGTATAAAGCTAACTATGTACAACTATTGAAGAGGATAAAACAGAATTTGCAGCGGTGGGAGGGATTACCGATATCATGGTTCGGCTGAATAGCCCTGATTAAAATGAACGTTCTTCCTCGCCTGCTGTACTCAATGAGAATGCTCCTGTCGTTGCTGCCCAGACGAGTGTTACCATGGCTCAATGGTCGGTTATGGTCCTTTAGTTATGTGCCACAGGCGCCCCCTAATTACCAAATTGCAGCTCCTGAAGGGTGAAAGAGGGGTGGACCTTCTGGACTTGAAGAGATATCAAATAAACGCCCTGTTTGCATATGTTGGAGACTGGGTACGGGGGGAATTTGGAGTTGATCTGGCTTGATGTTGAAACCTCACAGTCAAGATATCCCTAGTTAATTTATATGTCCCCTGGCCTCCTCTGAGGAGCTTCATTTATTCATAAAGCAAAAAAATTATGTCACCAGGTATTTTATTGCATAAATGATCTTCGCTCGGAACCGGGACAATGTTGCTGCATAAATAAATGTGTTTGTGCAACAACTTAGGTTCCGCAGCATGAAACCAACTCTTCTGAAGTTGTACAGAAAAGGCGGGAAATCATTAGGATCTATTGCTTGAATCACATAATATAAGAAAATTACAATATTGATTAACCACAAGAGGATGAAGCTCCCAGAGATGGTGATGAGCAAAATCACAGCCTTCCTTCTGCTCTCCAACTCTGGGTCTCTGTGATTCTCTCCTTTGCTCTCACCCTTCAGCCTCTTCCGGACTCGACTGCTCTCGAAAATGTGTCTGACTGTCAGAGTATTGAGTAACAGGATGAAAGTGAATGGCAAAAATGGAGTTAAAACTGTATCAAGCCAATCTAATGCCACCCACCAAGTCTCAGT
>NC_057733.1:3434929-3445814 GCF_004010195.1 Chiloscyllium plagiosum
TGTGGCCTAACCAAAGTCCTGTACAGCTGCAACATTACTTCACGACTCTTGAATTCAATCCCTCTGCTAATGAACGCTAATACACCATAGGCCTTCTTACAAGCTCTATCCACCTGAGTGGCAACTTTCAAAGACCTATGAACATAGACCCCAAGATCCCTCTGTTCCTCCACCTCACTAAGAACCCTACCGTTAACCCTGTATTCCGCATTCTTATTTGTCTTTCCAAAATGGACAACCTCACACTTGACAGGGTTGAACTCCATCTGCCACTCCTCAGCCCAGCTCTGCATCATATCTAAGTCCCTCTGCAGCTGACAAGAGTCCTCCTCACTATCCACAACTCCACCAATCTTCGTATCATCTGCAAATTTACTGACCCACCCTTCGACTCCCTCATCCAAGTCATGACTTCATAGAGTTAATGTCTTTGTCGAGGAGTGTAGAGTAGAGGAGTGGCTATACTGGTAAGAAGGAATCTCCCTTCCCACATAACGGAGCAGATTAAGGATGAACATGGATGGTTTATCATTCTTAAAGCTCTAATACATGGAGAAGAGTATGGAGTCGTGAATACATATTGTCCCCCGGCGCACCCTCTTAAATTTCTAATTGATGCAGTGGCTAAATTAATGAATATTGGGGTGTGCCGCATGATCATAGGAGGGGATTTTAATCACCTCATAGATCCTGAGGTTGACAGGGTGCCAAGGGACTCGGCAGGTATGCCCGCACAATCTAAGCAGTTGGTGGACATTTGTGAAGAGTTGGGACTAGTGGATGTGTGGAGGTATATCCACCCTAATGGAAGAGGGACATTACATTCTTCTCCAACCCATACAAGTGCCACACACGAATTGACATGTTTTTTATGCCAACTGACGGTTTGGACAGAACATTGGCGTGCAAAATTGGGAATATAGCCGTCTCAGATCATGTGCCCATGTACTTGGATGTTAAAATCAAGGGTAGTGGAATGGATGCACGTCACTGGTGCATGGACCCATTTCTGTTAAGGGATAGCAAATTTGTCGAATATATCAGAAGAGAGTTCAGGGCCTTCTGGGATATCAGCTCAGGTACGGCCAGTTATCCGGCAATACTGTGGGAGGCCACTAAAGCATATTTATGACGACTGATCATTTTGTATTCTGCGACTAGAAGGAGGCAGAGTGAGGAGCAACAACTTAACCCGGCTGAAGGTAGCTGAGGAAGTATATTCTAATAGGCCTTCACTCGTCAAGCTGCAGTGGGTCACGGCCCTCCGGGTGGCTCTCGACTCATTGCACATGCGGGTGGCTAAAAAGAAAGGTCTCCTTTGCTAAACAACAACTGATTGATTTTGGAGATAAGCCGGGTGGATATCTGGCGTTTTTGGTTGGAGGAGAAAAGCTTCCCAATCTAATATGCCTGTTAGGGAGAAGGCTGGTACAATAACTCATGAGTTGAAGAAGATCAGTGTTAGATTTAGGGATTACTTTGCAGAGTTATATCGATCGGAGGGAGACGAACATGGTGCAGCGAGAATGCAGTCCTTTTTTGAGAATCTGGGCCTCCCCAGTATAAACACGGAACAGGCTTCCCTACTGAATGGGCCTAAAACAGTACAGGAGGTGCAAGAAGCAATCAGGCATCTCCAAGGTGGCAAAGCACAGGGGCCAGATGGTTTCTCAACTGAATTCTATAAGGAATTCATAAATGTGTTGGTAGAGCCACCTCTGGGGATATTTAGCTATTCATATACACAGGATTGTTTTCCGTCCTCTCTTAGAGAGGCTAATATCGCTCTCATTTTAAGGAAGGGGAAAGACCCTGAAGAATATGGTTCATACAGATCCATTTCACTGTTGAATGTAGAGTTTAAAATTCTATCCAAGATGCTGGCCCTGAGGTGGGAGAAGGTCCTGCCCTATATTATAAAAGATCAGATGGGTTTTGTTAAGGGCCATAGCTCCTCCAACAATATCAGGAGAGTACTGAATATAATGCAGATATGTGTAAAATTGATGGTGGTTTGGTGGTCTCGCCAGATGCAGAAAAGGCGTTTGATCAGATAGAATGGACGTATCTGTTTGGAGTCCTAGAGTGCTTTGGTCTGGGGGGAGCCTTTGCCAGATGGGTGGCAGTATTGTATAATGACCCTAAAGGTAGCAGTCATTACAAGCGGCATTAAGTCAGATCACTTTAATACTAGGAGAGGTAGTCGACAGGATGTCTTCTCTCACTGCTGTTATTTACCTTGGCAATTGAGCCGTTAGTCAAGGCTATCAGGAGGGATCCTGAAATAGAAGTGCCAAAAGTGGGAACGGGAGTGGCATGGTGGCTCAGTGGTTAGCACTGCTGCCTCATAGCACCAGGGTCCCTGGTTCAATTCCAGCCTTGGCGACTGTCTGTGTGGAGTTTGCACATTCTCCCTGTGTCTGCGTGGGTTTGCTCCGGTTTCCTCCCACAGTCCAAAGATGGACAGGTCAGGTGAATTGGCCAAGCTAAATTGCCCGTGGTGTTAGGTGTGTTAATCAGAGGGAAAATGGGTCTGGGTGGGTTGCTCTTTGGAGGGTCGGTGTGGACTTGTTGGGCCGAAGGGTCTGTTTCCACACTGTAGGGAATCTAATCGAATCACCCTATATGCTGACGACATCCTTTTGATTTTGGCCAATCTGGAGAAGTCTGTTCCTCGACTGATTCAAACAATTAATTAATTTATTTAGCAGTTTCTCAGGCTGCAGGATCAACTTTACAAAATCAGAAGCCATGCCGGTAGGGGGGTCAGTGGAGCTGCCTGACATAAAGGATGGAATGCAATTCCCGTTTAGATGGTCATCAAAAGGTTTTTTGTATTTAGGAATTTTTATTACTCCTTCCCTCCACCAGCTGTATAAAGCTAACTATGCACAATTACTGGAGAGGATAAAACTGGATTTGCAGCGGTGGGAGGGGTTACCGTTATTATGGTTAGGCTGAGTAACCCTGATTAAAATGAGTGTTCTTCCTCAACTGCTGTAGCCCATGAGAATGCTCCCATTGTTGTTACCCAGACGAGTGTTACGGAGGCTCAGTGGTGGGCTCGGGTCCTTTATTGCTGCCACAGGCATCCTCGAATTAAATTCACTAAATTGCAGCTTTCGCAGGGTGAGGGAGGGATGGATCCCGGATTTGAAGAAAATCAAATCAGCGCCCTGTTAGCATATGTTGGTGACTGGGCACAGGAGGGATTCGGAGTCGATCTGGCTTGACATTGAAACCTCACAGTCGAGATGTCCTCTAGTTAATTTATGACTCATGGATAAGATGAAATCTGTGACCGAGCAGTGTAAGAGCCCCATCATTTTAATGCAGTGAAAGCCTGGAGGATAATGAGGCAAGACGAGGGCAATTGGTCGAAGACCTCGCTGTTTACCCCGTTGGTGGGAGCCCAAGGATTTAAACCTGGGGCAACGGACTCTGTCTTTAAGGCATGGGAGAATAAGCAAATCTCATGCCTAGGAGATTTGTTCGAGGGGGAGGTCTTGATGTCATTTAGTTAGTTAAACCAGAAATATGGATTGTCCAATTGGGACCTTTTCCGGTACTTTCCGATAAGGGACTATATACAGAGGAAGACCACGCTCCTGGCTCAGTGTTACAAATCAGATATGGAGAAAAGAGTATACTCCAGGGTATGGGTGCTCCTTCAGTCAGTACTTTGTATCATTTACAGAAAGGTCGTTCCCTGGGGGACATGGAAAGACTCTGTAGGATGTGGAATCGAGAGCTAGGAGAGGATATTTCTTCGGAGGTATGGGAAGACATCTGGGGGAATGTAAGGAAAATCTCAGTTTGTAACAGAGCGCAGGCCACGCAATCGAAAATCTTACTCAGGGCTCATATGGCACCAGAGAGGCTAGCTAAGTTCAAGAGAGGAGTGTCATCAGGATGTCCTAAATGTAAAATTAGTATAGGCACTCTTACACAGTGTTACTGGTCACGTTGTAAGATCCAGAGATACTGGAACGCTATAGTGAAGGACATCCTGGGGACTGAAGTTAACGTGGATCCAGTATTTCTTCTTCTGGGGTTGCCAAATTTGACCCCTGTGGGGGAACACGGGAAGAGACTGTGCAACATTCTCATCCACTGTGCGAGGAAGAACATTCGAGTGAATTGAGTGTCGGAAAAACCTCCAAGTCTTATGGGATGGTGTAGGCTGGTGATGGAGCATCTACCCGAAGACTACCTCACAAATACGGTGCACCACAAAGATGTTTTACCACAGCCCTTTTTAAATTATATTGACGCTGACTTATCAGCAATGTTAGTTAGGGCTGTGGTATAGCCATGTGAATCAGTATTGGGTGCCTGTGGGGCCCTGGGAGAGGGAGACTGGGGGGGGGGAAGAGAATACAGGTACTGTAGATAGTGCTCCCTTGGATGGGAGCCTCAGTGGAGCTGTGATGAGTGAGAGAGAATAAAGTAGTGAGATATAATTTAACTTAAATTACTTGAATTTAGTTTAAGTGAATATTTATTTAATTTGTTTGTAGTTTAGTTTACGTTAAGTAGATATGTTTGTTCTGTAGAATTGTAGGTTGTTCATTACCAATAGTATCGTATTATGACTTTGTTGAACTGCCTCTACTTTTCTGTTTTTTGCTGTTATTCTTTTTCTTTGTATATAGATGTTTTGTAAAAGATTTAAAAAGATCTTTAATAAAAATATTTATTAAAAAAGTATGTCACTGACTGTGAAGTTCTTTGAGACATAGAGTCATATAGTCATATAGCATGGAAACAGACCCTTCGGTCCAATTCATCCATGCTGACCAAGATTCCTAAACTAAACTAGTCCCACTTTCCTGGTCCAGGAAAGGGATTAAATAGTTGAAAGTGGTTTCTTTCTACATTGCACATCCTTAACCATTTGGTTCCTTTGATGATATATTTCTATTGTCCCAGAAGTTAAAAAAAACCTCATCATATTGCAGGCACCATCTAACCTCCCACTATGCCTCTTACTTGTCATGAAATCAACCTCAGGCAGCAACACATGTTTGTTAGCAAACCAAGGAAAGGGTCTGTCGGAAAACATTTGTTCCTGAATGCAATGTCATTTTCATTCTCATTGTGGTTTAAGTGATGCACTGCTGATTTTCACTAATTCCTGAAGATGTATCATACATACTGAATAGAAAGAGACAATGCAATCTGACACACAATGAACAGCTCTTTCACAAACACATCACCGTTAGAAGGCCAAGTGGAGTTACTAATGAGGTACTTCAGAATTTCACTTTAGGAACTAAAAGTTATTTGCTCAATATGTCAGATTTGGGGCGTTGTTTTTTTTATTATGTTCTGATTGAAATGAGTTGAAGAGAAAATCGTCGAAGTGTCAGAAAATATTAAGACATTCAAATTTCGAGTGCCTTTATCTCAAACCTGTTACTGGAGCAGTATTGTTGAAGTCTTTCAGCCATTCAGGTGACAGATGCTGTCAATGGTCCTTAACATTTTACTCCAGTGAATTTAAAATGAGCAATTTCCATTTTCCCTTTTGTATCGTTGCCTCCTACGTAAAGTTTGAGGCATCTGAAATTATGCTGCAGGTTTGAAAATATCAGCGGTTATCATAATGGGGAGAACACTTGAAAGCTGATTGAAACAGAGGGCAAAGGAATTAAGTTTTCTGCTGCTCCAACAATCATCTAGACCCTTCAGTCCAACCAGTCCATACCCACCATGATCCCAAATTAAACTAGTCCCACCTACCCACCCCTGGCCATCTACCTCCAAACCTTTCCTATTAAAGTACAGGTAGACAATCCTTTATCCAAAATCCCGAAATCTGAAAAGCTCCAAAATCTGAAGGTTTTTTGTGAAGTTTTTATCTCATCAACAAGGTTGTTTGCCGTGCAAACTCTTAACCTAACTCCACACCCACTCGATGCGTGTCACTCAGATGCGACATTGGGGGGGTGGCCCAGCACTGGCAGGCCTCAGTTCTGTCTCAGGACCCATAGTACTCACAGTGAGTCTGCTGCTCAGTAAGATTTTTAACAATTTCACCATCAAGCTGTCACTTATTCCGAAATACGAAAGATTCCGAATTCTGAAAACCAGCTGGTCCCAAGCATTTGGATAAAGGATTGTGTACCTGCACGTAGCCAAGTGTCTTTTCGACTTTGTAATTGTACAGATGTCCACCACTTCTGTACATGCGTTGTGAAGGCTTTTACTCCTACCACCCTAATAGGCAATGTGTTCCAGATTCCCATCACTCTATGGATGAAACATTTTTTCCTCACATCCCCTCTTAACCTCCTGCCTCCTCCTTAAATCTTTGCCCGGTCATTGTTGTTTGCAGTTTTGGAAAATTAACTGCAGCTGTCTGGTGCATATGAAACAATGTCACTTTATGCGGACATTGAATGTGGACAATTGGCATCATTTATTATACACTTTGAAAGATCAGGGTGCAGTTTAATGCAGACTCTGTGTGTAATGAAACCGAGAGAAACAAGGGGACTTCCAGAAGTCAATCTTTTTCCCTCCCATTTGTCTGTCGGGTTGCTCCTATCAAAATAGCAGTGAGCCAACATTAAGAGACTCTAAAAGAAACTCCAAAACAGAAAGACAAAACAAAATACTATGGGTCCAACAAAGCAACTAGCAAAGAACAAGCTGGCCAATACTGTCACTCAGAAACACCAGCAACTTCAGGAAGGTAGTGGGTTGGCTGACACTCCAGCGCTGGCAGTGATTAAAGTGTGTTGAGCCTCTTCCCAGTGACTCTGTGCGGGGTTCCACTGGGGCCACATGTGGAATGTCACAACGGGACACGGACGAGTACATCACAGAGGTGAAAATGCCTCGTTCATCAGAGCGGGTGATGTAAAGTTCCCTCAGAAATCCAGGCAGCCAGAGGCTGAGGTGTTTCTGGTTATCGCAGGTTTCCCACACGGTACAAGAAACAGTGTTGCTCTGAGATTCGGGGTCAGCCAGCAACATTCATTCACAGAAACGGGTTTTACTGTCTGAATGTGCAATTGGTCATTGGCCACAGAAAACTCAGCTTCAAGGTTTGTGCACGGTATGCAGTGAGCTCTCTCACCCACTTGCAGGTATCACAAATAATTGCTCAACTATAGGTTGTCTCTTAGTCTCACAGTGTACAAAGAGGCCATTTGGCCCATCGAGTCCACAGCAACCCTCTGAAGAGCATTCCACCCAGACTCTCACCCTATCCCTGTAGCTTTGCATTTCCCATGGCTAACCCTGGACACTATGGGTAATTTAGCATGGCCAATCCACCTGACCTGTACATCTTTGGACTGTGGGAGTAAACCAGAGCACCCGGAGGAAACACACACAGACAGGGGGAGAAAGTGCAACCTCCACACAGAAGGCTGCCCAAGTCTGGAATTGAAGCTAGAATCCTTGCGCTGTGAGGTAGCAGAGCTAACCACTGAGCCACCATGCCACCCTTGTCTCTACTGAAAGGGTTACCCACAGCAGACATGGCTAATGACACCAGTGTGGAATGCACAAAATCCAGAGGTACAGTGCTACCCATCTATCTATAGTGGAGATAACGGACCAAAAGACATAGGAGCAGAAATGTGCCATTCACATGTCCGTTGAATCTGCTCAGCCATTTGATCATGGCTGATATGTTTCTCAACCCCATTCTCCTGCCTTTTCCCATTAACCCTTGATCTCCGTACTAATCATGAACCTATTTATCTTCATCTTAAATACACTTAATTACTTGCCCTCCACAGCCTTCGAAGGCATTGAGTTCCACAGATTCACTACCTTCTGGTTGAAGAAATTCCTCCCCATCTCAGTCCTAAAGTATCTGAGGCTTTGTCCTTGGGTGCTAGTCTCTCCTACTAGTGGAAACACCTTGTCCACATCCACTCTATCCAGGCCTCTTAGTATTCTGTCAATTTCAATCAGATCCCCCTTCATCCTTCTAAACTCCATCGAGTACAGCCCCAAAGTCTTCAACCACTCTTCACATGATAAGTCCTTCATCCCCGGGACCATTACAAACCTCCTGTTGATCCCCTCCAATACCAAATCATCCCTCCTCAGATGCAGGGCCCAAAACCACCCACAACATTTCAAAGGTGGGTCTGACCAGAGCCTTATACAGCCTCAATAACGAGACGTCATGCTGTCAAGGTGAGAGGTGGAAAGTTTAAGGGGATACATGCGGTAAGTACTTCACACAGAGGGTGGTGGGTGTTTGGAATGCGTTGCCAGCAGAGGTGGTAGAGGCAGGCACGGTAGATTCATTTAAGATGCGTCTGGACAGATGCATGAGTAGGTGGGGAGCGGAGGGATACAGATGCTTAGGAAATGACCGACAGGTTTAGACAGTACATTTGGAATGGCTTTGTTCAACAGTATATCTCTGCTCTTGTATTGTAGCCCTCTTGAAATTAATGCTAATATTGCATTTGACTTCCTAACTGTCAACTGAAACTGCATGTTAGCCTTAAGAGAACCCTGAACTGGGACTCCCAAGTCCCTTTGTCTTTCTGATGTCCAAAGCCTTTCCCCACTGTAGAAAATATTCTATGCCTCTATTCCTTCCACCAAAGTACATAACCTCATACTTTTCCACATTATATTCTGTCTGCACCTTCCTTGTCCACTCTCCTAGCCTGTCCAAGTGCTTTTGCTGCCTCTCTGCCTCCTACCTATCCCTCCACCTATCTCTGTGTCATCTGTGAATATAGGAGCAATGTCCTCAGTTCCTTCATCCAGATCGTTAATGTATGATGTGAATAGTTGTGGTCCCAACACTGACCCCTGTGGAAATCCACTAATCACCAGCTGCAATCCTGAAAAAGACGTCTTTATCCCCACCCTTTGCCTTCTGCCAGTCAACCAATCCTCTATCCATCCCAAACCTTGCCCCTAACACCATGGGCTCTTGTCTTATTTAGCAGCCTCCTGTGCAGCACCTTGTCAAAGGCCTTCTGGAAATCCAAATCGATCACGTCAACTGGCCCTTCTTTGTTGAACTTGTTCATTATCTCCTCAAAGAATTCTAAGAGATTTGTCAGACATGACTGCCCCTTGATGAAGCCGTGCTGACCAGTCCTATTTTACCATGCACTTCCAAGTACTCCACAATCTAATCCTTAATAATGGACTCTCAAATCTTACCAACAATTGAGATTAGGCTAACCAGCCTATAATTTCTTGCCTGCTGCCTCTCTCTCTTCTTAAACAAAGATGCTACATAAGCCATTTTACAGCCCTCTGTCATCCTCCCTAACTCCAGGGATTCCTGTGATTTCACCAATACCTCTACAATCTCCTCAGCTTTCTCCTTCGGAACGGAGGGGTGCAGTCCATCTGGGCCAGGCAATTTATCCACCTTCAGAACTTTCAGCTTCCCCAGCACCTTCTCCTCAGTGATGACCACTACACTCACCTTTGTCCCCTGACTCTCCTGAAGTTCTGGTTTGCTGCTGGTGTCTTCCACCATGAAAACTGATGCAAAGTACTCGTTCGGTTCCCCCGCCATTTCTTTTTTCCCGTTACTACTTCTCCAGCGTCATTTTCCAACTGTCCAATGTCCAATCTTCCTTCTCTCTTGCCTGTTAGATGTCTAAAAAAAAAACTCTTGCAATCTTCTTTTACATTACTAGCTAGTTTACGCTCATTTTTCACCTTCACGCCCTTTTTTGATTTTCTGGTTATCCTCTGCTGATTTTTAAAGGCTTACCAATCCTCTGGCTTCCCACAAAACTTCAACACAATGTAAGTTTTTCTTTTGGCTTTAGTGCTGCCCCTGACTTCGCTTCTCAGCCACGGTTACCTCATCCTCCTCTCTGTATGTTTTTTCTTCCTTGGGATGAATTTCTGCTGTGCCTGCCGAATTACCCCCCAGAAACTCCTGCCATTATTCCCCACCGTCTTCCTTCCTGGATTCCAATCAACTCTGGCCAGCTCCATCCTCATGTCTTTGTAGTTATCTTTACTCAATTATAAAGCCATTACATCTGATTTCAACTTCTCCTTCTCCAACTGCAGGGTGAATTTTATCAGATTATGGTCACTGCCCCCTTTAAGCTCCCTAATCAAGTCTGCCATATGACACATCATCAAATCCAGAATAGCCTGTTCTCTTGCGGGCTCTATCACAAGCTGCTCTTTGGGATCTGCTACCAACTTGATTTTTCCAGTGCACCTGCATGTTGAAGTCCCCCATGATTATTGTAATAGTGCTTTTCTATCTCCTGACTTATTTTCTGTCCCACATTTTGACTACTGCTCGGAGGCCTGTACATAACTATCTTCTTTCTTCCTTTTCAGTTCCTCATCTCTACCCACACCGATTCTACATCGTCTGCCTCTACATCACTTCTTGTTATCAATTTAATTTCATGATTCGGAGATGCCAGTGTTGGACTGGAGTGTACAAAGTTAAAAATCACACAACACCAGGTTATAGTCCAACAGGTTTAATTGGAAGCACTAGCTTTCGGAGTGATGCTCCTTCATCAGGTGTATATGGAGTACACAATTGTAAGACACAGAATTTATAGCAAAAGTTTACAGTGTGATGTAACTGAAATTATACACTGAAAAATACCATGATTGCTTGTTAAGTCTCTCATCTGTTAGAATGACCATGTTACTTTCAATTCTTTCATATGTAAATTGCGAAACTTTATTTAAAAGTTACATTCTCAGGTTAACTGTAACAATTGGTGTCAGCCAGATAATATGTTGAAGGTGTGGCTCTCTGTGTGCTGTTGTCTGTGCCATAATGTTTAGACTGATTCTAATCGAAAAAGTGAGTTAACAGAATCTTACATGGATTCACGAAGTTTTTGAGCAAAGTACAATGTGACTCTGCAAGTACAAATTCACCCCACAAACATAT
>NC_057733.1:3445973-3453086 GCF_004010195.1 Chiloscyllium plagiosum
CACTTTCCTCTGCTGCCTGTCCTGAAGTCCACCTTGGAGGATGGTCACCCGAAGGTCCGAGGCTGAATGTTCTGGACCACTGAAGTGTTCCCCAACTGGGAGGGAACCCTCCTGTCTGTTAATTGTTGTGCGGTGCCCATTCATCCGTTGTCGTAGCCTTTGCTCGGTCTCACCATTGTATCATACCTCCGGGTATCCCTGCCTGCAGTGTATAAGATAGACAACGTTGGTTGAGTCACTTGAGTACCTGCCATGTACAAGGTGGGAGGTGTTCCCACGCGTAATGGTGGTATCTATGTCCACAATCTGACACGTCTTGCAGCGTCCACCGTGACAGGGTTGTATGGAGTTGTCCTGAGAGCCGGGCAGTTTGCTACGAACAATGATCTGTTTGAGGTTTGGCGGTTGTTTAAAGGCAAGTAGTGGAGGTGTGGGGAAGGTCTTGGTGAGGTGCTCGTCCTCATTGATAATGTGTTGCAGGTCACGAAGAACATGGCGTAATTTTTCAGCTCCTGGGAAGTTCTGAACAACGAAGGGTACCCTGTCGGTTGCAGCCCGTGTCTGTCTCCTGAGGAGGTCATTACGGTTCCTTGCTGTGGCACGTCGGAACTGGCGGTCGATGAGTTGGGCATCATACCCCGTTCTTATGAGGGCATCCCTGAGTACCTCCAGGTGCCCGTCACGTTCCTCCTCATCTGAGCAGATCCGGTGTATGCGTAGGGCTTGTCTATTAGTGAATGGCTGTTTTAATATGTTTTGGGTGGAAGCTGGAGAAGTGTAGCATTGTGAGGTTGTCTGTGGGTTTGCGGTAGAGTGTGGTGCTGAGGTGTCCATCCTTGATGGAGATGCATGTGTCCAAGAATGAGACAGATAGTCGAGAGTAGTCCATGGTGAGCTTGATGGTGAGGTGAAACTTGTTGATATCACTGTGCAGTTTTATCAGTGACTCCTCGCCATGGGTCCAGAGGAAGAAAATGTTATCAATGTACCTGGTGTACAATGTCGGTTGGAGATCCTGCATAGAGAAGAAATCTTGTTCGAACCTGTGCATAAAAATGTTGGCATATTGGGGTGCAAATTTAGTCCCCGTAGATGTTCCGTGTGTCAAAGGTGGTTGTCAGAGGTGAAGACATTGTGATCGAGGATAAGGCGGTGAGTTGTAGGATGGTGTTTGGAGACAGGCAGTTGTTGGTGTTGAGTACTGAGGCTGTTGCCGCGATGCCGTCATTGTGGGGGATGCTGGTGTAGAGTGCGGAAATGTCCATTGTGACAAGGAATGTTCCCTGTTCAACTGATCCGTGGGTGCCGAGTTTCTGTAAGAAATCCGTAGTGTCGTGACAGAAGCTGGGAATCCCCTGCACAATGGGTTTCAAGGTGCCTTCAACATAGCCAGAGAGATTCTCACACAGGGTCCCATTGCCTGATACGATGGCACGTCCTGGTGTAATCGTTTTGTGTACCTTTGGAAGGCAGTAGAAGTCGCCTACACTAGAAGTACGTGGCACGAGGGCACGTAGGGAACTCTGAAGGACTGGATCCAAAGTCCTGATCAACGTGTTTAGTTCAAGGGCGTGTTCTTTGGTTGGATCAGCTGGTAGTTGCCTGTAGTGTTCCTGGTTGTTCAGTTGGCAGTACACTTCCTCGCAGTAATCTGTTCTATTCTGAATGACGATGGCTCCTCCTTTATCTGCTGGTTTGATTATTTCGTGACCTGCAACACAGTATCAATGAGGATGAGCACCTCACCAAGACCTTCCCCACACCTCCACTACTTGCCTTTAAACAACCGCCAAACCTCAAACAGATCGTTGTTTGTAGCAAACTGCCCAGCTCTCAGGACAACTCCATACAACCCTGTCACGGTGGACGCTGCAAGACGTGTCAGAGTGTGGACATAGATACCACCATTACACATGGGGACACCACCCACCGTGTATGGCAGGTACTCATGTGACTCAGCCAACGTTGTCTATCTCATACACTGCAGGCAGGGATGCCCGGAGGTATGATACATTGGTGAGACCGAGCAAAGGCTACGGGAACGGATGAATGGGCACCGCACAACAATCAGGAGGGTTCCCTCCCAGTTGGGGAACACTTCAGTGGTCCAGGACATTCGACCTCAGACCTTCGGGTGACCATCCTCCAAGGTGGACTTCGGGACAGGCTATGCGCACACACACACACTCCTATACACACACATACACACAGACACACCTGCACACAGACACACACACCCTTTTCTACAGACACACACGTTCCCACATTCACATATTCACCCTCTCACAGACACTCACCACTTTACACTGACACACACATGTACACTCTCTCTCACAGACACTCACCACCCCCCACCCCAAACACACACATACACACTCACACAGACACATACATTGGGGTGATTTCGTACTTGCAGAGGTACATTGTACTTTGCTCGAAAACTGCATGAATCCATGTAAGACTCTGTTAACTCACTTTTTATATTGGAATCAGTCTAAACATTATGGCGCAGGCAACAGCACACAGGGGGCTAACACCTTCAACATATTATCTGGCTGACACCAATTGTTAAAGTTAACCTGAGAATGTAACTTTTAAAGAAAGTTTTGCGATTTACATACGAAAGAAGTGAAATTAACATGGTCATTCTAACAGATGAGAGACTTCACAAGCAATCAAGGTATTTTTCAATGTATAATTTCAGTTACATCACACTGTAAACTTTTGCTATAAATTCTGTGCCTTACAATTGTGTACTCCATATACACCTGATGAAGGAGCAGCGCTCCGAAAGCTAGTGCTTCCAATTAAACCTGTTGGACTAAAACCTGGTGTTGTGTGATTTTTTATTTCATTTCATTTCTTATTAATGAGTTAATCCCACCCCCACTGCCTACCTGCCTGTCCTGTGGATAGAACATGTCTGCTTGATACTGAATTTCCAGCTCTGACCTCCTTGCAGTCACATCTCTATGATCCCCACAACCTTGTACCTGCCAATTCCAATCTGTGCTCCAAGGTCATACACCTTGTTTTGTACACTGCGTGCGTTTATGTACAACAGCCTCAATCCTGCAGTGACTTTCTCATAGCTGTTCCGTTCTCTGCTGTGCCTGAAGTTGGATTCCTGGGCTGATCTATACTCTCTGTCCTAATACTTGTTCTGGAAACTCCCTGAACCCTCCCCATCTTTATCTGATTTAAAGCCCCTGTGACCTTGACTTATCTCGATCCTCTGCCCTATTCCGAATGCTTTGTGATTTGTTCTATTATTGAGTTTCCCTCCACTTTTATGGTTCCTTGGGATAATACGACATTCACATATTCTGTTCCTTCCTTTAATTTTCTGCCAACAATCCACCCCATCGCTAACCCACAATCCTACCTTCTCCTTTACTTTTATTTTATAAAATTTCACGTAACTGAAGCCACTCTCTACTACAGGCTGTATTTAGTTTAAAGATCAGAGTGGTGCTGGAAAAGCACAGCAGGTTAGGCAGCATCCAAGGAGCAGGAAAATCAACATTTCAGGCAAAAGCCCTTCATCAGGAGTAAGTCCTCAGCACCACTCTAATCTTGACTCTAATCTCCAGCATCTGCAGTACCCACTTCTGCCTATTTAGTTAAAGCCCTATCCACTGCCTTAGTTATGTGATTGGCCAGGACTCTGGTGTCATTAATGATTCAGGTGGAGCCCATCCCATCAGACCAGCTCCGTCCTTTCCCAATACCGGTGCCAATGTCCGATGAATTTGAACCTATTTCTCCCACACCAATCCTTGAACCAGGCGTTTACCTCTTTAATCTTGTTGACCTTGTGCCAATTGTAGCTCAGGTAGCACTCCAGAGATTATTATCTTTGAGGTGCTGCTTTTTAATTTAGCCCCTAGCTGCTTTTATCACTTCAGCAATGCCTCTTTCCTCTTTCTCCCCATATCGCTGGTACCTACATGGGCTGTGGTAACTGGATCTTTCCCCTCCCACTCCAGGTTTCTCTGCAGCCCGGATCAGATATCCTGAGCCTGGGCACCAGGGCCACACAGAACAGTGTCTATTCCTCTGACTGTACTATCCCTGAATACAACTGCGTTTCTCTTTTCTCCCCTCTCTTGAATGGCTCCCTGCCCCACGGTGCTATGGTCAGTTTACTCATCCTCCCCACAGCCCCCACTCTCACCTACACAGAATCTCAATTATATAAAACAAGGAACTGCTGATGCTGGAGATCTGAAACAAGAACGGGAAGTGCTGGGGAAACTCAACAGGTCTGGCAGCATCTGTGGGAAGAAAGCAGAGTTAATGTTTCGACTCTGATGACTCTTCGTCAGACGAGAGCGCGTCCACGATTATTGTGGTCTGTTGCTCCCTGCACTAACCTCACTCAGCAGAACGGTGAGGACATTTCAGAGGGCGGGTTGGAGAGACCAAATGTCCTCTCTGATGAGGGGGAGGGGAAGGCAATGCTGTTGATGAGGAAGTGGATGCTCCAGATACCAGAGCAATGTCTGTGTCAGTGTGGGTTCAACCAACAGCTACAGAACACTGCACATTCTCATGACCCTGAAAAAAAAACACCGCTGCCCGCTACCGGTAAGCACTTTTAAAACCAAACGGTCTTACCTTCGTTGCTGCTCGCACTGGAAAATGTGGGTTCAACCAACAGCTACAGAACACTGCACATTCTCATGACCCTGGTAGAAAGAAGTTTGCAAGCCCTTTGGCACAAGCATGCCCATGTGTACACCACATGGATACCACATGGACTTGTAATTTGGCAGTGATGTACTTCAGTTTCACTGAAACATTCTTCAAATGAGGATAGTCCTTGTCCAGAACATGTCAGCACCAGCAAGACATGAGATACCTCAGCCACAGTGGTGACTTAGACACCACCCTCAGAACATGGGACATAGAATATTACAGCACATTACAGGCCCTTTGGCCCTCAATGTTGCACCAACCTTGTGGGCGGCACGGTGACACAGTGGTTAGCACTGCTGCCTCACAGCGCCAGAGACCCGGGTCACTATTCCATTGTCATCCATATGTTTATCCAATGACCATTTAAATGCTCTTTAAGTTGGTGAGTCTACTACAGTTGCAGGCAGTGCATTCCACACCCCCACTACTCACTGAGTAAAGACATTACATCAGTCCTATATCTATCACCCCTCAATTTAAAGCTATGTCCCCTCGTGTTGGCCATCACCTTCCTAAGAAAAAAGCTCTCACTGTCCACCTTATCTAATCCTCTGATTATCTTCTATGTCTCAATTAAGTCACCTCGCAACCTTCTTCTCTCTAATGAAAACAGCCTCAAGTCCCTCAGACTCACCTCATAAGACCTTCCCTCCATACTAGGCAACATCCTAGGAAATGACCTCTGCATCCTATTCAAAGCTTCCAAATCCTTCCTATAATGTGGTGACCAGAACTGTACGCAATACTCCAAGTGCGGTCTCACCAGAGTTTTGTACAGCTGCAGCATGACCTCGTGGCTCTGAAGCTCAATCCCTCTACCAATAAAAGCTAACACACCATATGGCTTCTTAACATCCTTGTCAACCTTGGGTGTGGCAACTTTCAGGGATTTTTGTACATGGACACCGAGATCTCTCTGCTCATCTACACTACCAAGAATCTTACATTAGCCCATACTCTGTATTCTTGTTACTCCTTCCAAAGCAAATCACCTCTCACTTTTCCACATTAAACTCTTTTGTCACTTCTCTGCCCAGCCCTGCAGTTTATCTATGTTTCCTCTGTAACCTGCAACATTCTTCGGCACTATCCACAACTCCACCAACCTTAGTTCATCCGCAAATTTAATAACCCACCCTTTTATGCCCTCATCCAGGTCATTTATGAAAATGACAAACAGCAGTGGCCCCCCTTGTGGTATACCACTAGTAACTAAACTCCAAGATTAACATCTCCCATCAATCACCATCCTCTGCCTTCTTTCAGCTAGCCAATTTCTGATCCAAACCATTAAATTACCCTCAATCCCATGCCTCCGTATTTTATGCAATTGTGGGAACCTTATCGAATGCCTTACTGAAATCCATATACACTACAAGAAGCACTTCACCTTCATCCACCTGTACGGTCACCTTCTCAAAGAACTCAATAAGGTTTGTGAGGCGTGACCAGACAAAACAGCGTTGACTATCCCTAATCAGCTTATTCCTTTCTAGATGATCATAAATCCTATCTCTTAATTGTGGGGAACCTTATCGAATGCCTTACTGAAATCCATATACACTACATCAAGCACTTCACCTTCATCCACCTGTATGGTCACCTTCTCAAAGAACTCAATAAGGTTTGTGAGGCATGACCAGACAAAACAGCGTTGACTATCCCTAATCAGCTTATTCCTTTCTAGATGATCATAAATCCTATCTCTTATAACCTTTTCCAACACTTTACCCACAACTGAAGTAAGGCTCATTGGTCTATAATTACCAGGGTTGTTTCTACTCCCCTTCTTGAACAAGAGAATGACATTTGCTACCCTCCAGTCTTCTGGCACTATCCCTGTAGATAATGACAGCTTAAAGACCAAAGCCAAAGGCTCTGCAATCTCCTCCCTGGCTTCCCAGAGAATCCTAGGACCAGTCCCATCCGGCCCAGGGGACTTATCTATTTTCACACTTCCCTGAATTGCTAACACATCCTCCTTGTGAACCTCAATCCCATCAAGTCTAGTAGCCTGTATCTCAGTATGCTAGTCGACAAAAATGTCTTTTTCCTCCCTGTGTCTGTGTGGGTTTCCTCCAGGTACTCCAGTTTCCTCCCACAGTCCAAAGATGTGCAGGTCAGGTGAATTGGCCATATTAAATTGCCCATAGTGTCAGATGCATTAGTCAGGGGGAATGGGTCTGGGTGGGTTACTCTTCGGAGGGTCGGTGTGGACTTGTTGGGCCAAAGGCCCTGTTTCCATACTGTATGGAATCTAATCTAATCAGTGTGAATACTAATGAAAAATATCCATAGTAACAAAGCGAATTAATGAGGGCGTGATCTATATGGACTTCAGTAAAGCGTTCGACAAGGTTCCCCATGGGAGACTGATTAGCAAGGTTAGATCTCATGGAATACAGGGAGAAC
>NC_057733.1:3453825-3469556 GCF_004010195.1 Chiloscyllium plagiosum
TGAACAGGCTGGGGCTGTTTTCCCTGGAGCATTGGAGGCTGAAGGGTGACCTAATAGAGGTTTATAAAATCATGAGGGGCATGGATAGGATAAATAGGCAAAGTCTTTTCCCTGGGGTCAGGGAGTCCAGAACTAGAGGGCTTAGGTTTAGGGTGAGTGGGGAAAGGTTTAAAAGAGACTTAAGGGTCAACTTTTTTACGCAGAGGGTGGTACGTATATGGAATGAGCTGCCAGAGGATGTGGTGGAGGCTGGTACAATTGCAACATTTAAGAGGCATTTGGATGGGTATATGAATAGGAAGGGTTTGGAGGGATATGGGTCGGGTGCTGGCAGGTGGGACTAGATTGGGTTGGGATATCTGGTCGACATGGACGGGTTGGACTGAAGAGTCTGTTTCCATGCTGTACATCTCTATGACTGTGACTCTATTTGGCTCCTGTCTCCTCTGACTCCACCCACAGCTTCCCACTACTATCCTTGATTGGTCCAAATCTTAGTCTGGTCATTCCTTTATCCTTTATATACCTATAGAAAGCCTTAGGGTATTCCTTGATCCTACGTGCCAACAGCTTCTCATGTCCCCTCCTGGCTCTTCTTAGCTCTTTTGTTAGGTCCACCCTCACTAACGTGTAACTCTCAAGCACCCTAACTGAGCCTTCATGTCTCATCCTAACATAAGCCTTCTTCTTCCTCTTGACAACAGCTTCAACTTCTCCAATTCCCTCACTCGGCCACTACCTCCCTGTTTGACCGGTACATACTTATCTAGGACACGCAGTAGCTGTTCCTTGAACAAGCTCCACATTTCAATTGTGTCCATCCCCTGCAGTTTCCTTCCCCATTCTAAATCTTGCCTAGTCATATCATAATTGCCTTTTTCCCACCTATAGCTCTTGTCCTGCGGTATATACCTATCCCTTTCCATCGTTAAAATAAATATTACCAAATTGTGGTCACTATCACAAAGTGCTCAGCTACCTCCAAATCTAACACCTGGCCGGGTTCATTATCCAGTACCAAATCTAATGTGGCCTTGCCCCTTGTTGGCCTGTCTACATACTGTGTCAGGAAACCCTCCTGCACACATTGAACAAAAACTGACCCATCTAAAGTACTTGAATTATAGTATTTCCAGTCAATATCTGGAAAGTTAAAGACCCCATAGCAACTGCCATGTTACTATCACTCCTATCCAGAATTATCTTTGCTATCCTTTCCTCTACATCTCTGGAACTATTCGGAGGCCTATAGAAAACTCCCAACAGGGTAACCTCTCTTTTCCTGTTTCTAACCTCAGCCCATACTACCTCAGTAGACGAGTCCTCAAATGTCTCTTCTGCAACTGTAATATTGTCCTTGACTAATTATACCACACCTCCCCCTCTTTTACCATTTTCTCTGTTCTTACTGAAACATCTAATTCCCAGAACCTGTAACAGCCATTCCTGTCCCTGCTCTATCCATGTCTCCGAAATGGCCACAACATCGAAGTCCCAGGTACCAACCCATGTTGCAAGTTCACCCACCTTTTTCTGGATGTCCCTGGCACTTCAAACCACCTTCCTGCTTGCTGGTGAACTCTTGCGACCTTGAAACCTAATTTCTGACCTCACAGCTCTCAGCCTCCTGGACACTGGAACAATAATTTAGGTTCCCATCCCCCTACTGAATTAGTTTAAAACTCTCCTGAAGAGCATTAGCAAATATCCCGCACCACCACCCCCCCCACCCCCAGCCCCCAGGATATTGGTTCCCCTCTGGTTCAGGTGAAGACCATCCTGTTTGTAGAGGTCCCACCTATCCCAGAAAGAGCACCAATTATCCAGGAATCCAAAACCCTCCCTTCTGCACCATCCCTGTAGCTATGTGTTCAACTCCTCTCTCTCCCTCGCCTGGCTAGCACGTGACATGGGTAACAAACCAGAGATAACAACTGTGTTTGTTTTGGCTCTAAGCTTCCACCCAGCTCTCTGAATGTCTGCCTTAAATCCCCATCCCTTTTCCTATCAATGTCGTTGGTGCCGATGTGGACCATGTCTTGGGGCTGCTCTCCCTCCCCCTCAAGGAGCCTGAAAAAATACGATCCGAGGCATCATGAACCCAGGCACCTGGGAGGCAAAACACCAACCGTGAGTCTCTCTCATTCCCACAGGACCTCCTCTCTGTCCCCCTAATTATGGAGTCCCCAATGACTAATGCTCTGCTCCTCTTCCCCTTTCCCTTCTGAGCAACAGGGACAGACTCTGTGCCAGAGACCTGTACCCCATGGCTTACTCCGGTAAGTCATCCCCCCCCCCCCAATAGCATCCAAAATAGCATACTTGTTTTTTTAGATTAGATTCCCTATAGTATGGAAACAGGCCCTTCGGCCCAACAAGTCCACACCAACCCTCCGAAGAGTAAACCACCCAGACCTATTCCCCAATCCTTATATTTACCCCGACTAATGCACCTACCACTATGGGCAATTTAGCACGGCCAATTCACCTGACTTGCACATCTTTGGATTGTGGGAGGAAATCCACGCAGGCACGGGGAGAATGTACAAACTCCACACAGACAGTCGCCCGAGGTGGGAATCGTACCCGGGTCCCTAGCGCTGTGAGGCAGCAGTGCTAACCACTGAGCCACCCCACATTATTGTTGAGGGAAACAGCCACTGGGGTTCCCTGTACTGGCTGCCGGTTCCTTTTCCATCTCCTCACTGTCACCCATCTGCCTTTCTCTTTTACCTGATATGTGACTAACTCCCTGTAACTCCTCTCAATAACACATCCCGCCCCGCTTCCCAAATGATCTGAAATTCATCCAGCCCCAGCTCCAGTTCCCTAACGTGGTTTTCGAGGAGCTGGAGTTGGGTCCACTTCCTGCAGAGGATGTCAGCAGGGACACTAGTGGTGACCCTTCCCTCCCACATTCTGAAAGAGGAACATTCAACTGCCCTAACCTCCATTCCCACTATTCCAAACTCCCAAAGAGGCTACTGAAAAGTAAAATAAGAACTAGTTACCGGGGTGAGCACAACCTGTTTGGTTTGCCAAATATAATCTATGCCCACGACTTTACAAACTTTGCCCAAGTTTCAAGGCTGCGCATGCCAGCCATTTCTGACCATGGGGCACCAAAGCTGTCGGCTCACATTTGTTGAAACTAATCAGAAATGAAGTGCAACTGTATGTGATGGTTAAAGCAACTCATAACATCATGAAAAATACTATAAGTTCAAAAGACTCATGGCCCTCTGAGATACAAATAGTATCCAATTCTGTTTTTAAGTGGATGACACCTGATTTTCAAACAGTGCGCCCTCATTCTAGATTCTTCCACAAAGGGAACAATATTGTCTTTAGGAACAAGTGACACTTAACCATCTAAACTCTAGCAGATACAAACCTGTTCTGTCCAACCTTTCCCCATGCCTATTCCAAGTATTGAGCCCGTAAACCTCTGAACTGCCTCCATGTATTTCCATCCTTTTTTAAATAAGCTGACCAATACATAGTACTCTAGATGTGGTCTCACCCGCACCCACTACAACTGAAACATGACCTCCTTTATCATTCATTCCCCTTGCAGTAAATTATAGCTTTCCCAATGACTTGCTTAACATGTAGACCTGAATTTTGTGATTCATGACCAAGGGCACCCAGATGTCTTTACATCTCAGATCTCGATTCTTCCCTATAAAATGGACAATTTTAATATTTTGTAGGACATACCTGGGCGATTATCCACGTTGTCAGGTAGTTACCAGTGTTGTAGCTTAGCTGGAGATACACCAAGTTCTGGAGCACTAGCCTTTGATGTCATTGTCAGGAAGTTGTCAAGCCCCTATGCAGTGCTTTCGGCCTTTTCTTGATATCATGTAGAGTGAATACAATTGGATGAAGACTAGCATCTGTGATGCGGGGGACCACTGGAGGAGGCCAAAATGGATCATCCCCTGGACACCTCTGGCTGAAGATTACTGTGAATGCTTCCGCCTTACCTTTTGCATTTAGAGAAAACTAAAAGCTGCGGATGCTGGATGCTGCGTTCTGAAGGATGGTTGCTTGACCAAGACATTAACTCTGCTTTCACTCAATAGGCTCTTTCAAAACTGCAGGGTCTTTTCAACAATTTCTGCTTTGGTTATCTTTTGCATTGATGGGCTCTCCCATCTTTGAGGATGAGGATATTTATGGAGCCTCCTCCTCCAGTGACTTGTTTAATTGTCCAACACCAATCATAATGGACCGTGACAGGACTTGCAGAGCTTATTCCAGATCTGTTGGTGGTGGGGTATTTAGTTCTGCCTATCACTTGTTGCTAATGCTGTTTGGCACAAAAGTAGTGGTATTTTGTAGCTTTTACCAGGTTAATACCTCATCTTTAGAGTTGCCTGGTACAGCTCATGGCATTCTCTTCTGAACTCTTCAAATATTTTCCAACTAACCTGTTCCGAGATGTTATCACCTACCTCTGGAGCAAGTAGGACTTGAATGTGGACCTTCTGTCCCAAAGGTAGTGACATTATCACTGTACCACAAGAGCCCCCAACCTCCTCCACTTTTCATTGAGCCTTTAAATCACTGACGTTTAATTTCATGCTTGGAATACTTTGGATCTTTGATCTGATCTATCGGGTGTGGGATCACTTAGCTCTGGTTATGTTTCAATGGTTTAATAGGCATGTGCAGCAGTCCACTCATGTCAGTTATATGAATGCTACTAACTGAACAAAACTTATACTAACCAGACTGACATAACTCCACAGAGGCCAGTATCCCATCACCAAGTCCCCCTTTACTTACACGGGGAGTGTCCTTGACTCTGATCCAGCTCCCTCAGAGCCAGCTCTCAGAGTAAACAGAGCCTCTGACTCTCCTCTTTATATCTTGTCAGCCAGGGCTCCCTGACTGGACCAGGTTAACAGCCCTAATCAGGGAACTCATATTCTATGAGGTCCATCTGGGTGACTTTGTAACAATTTCTACACCCCATTTTGTTTTACTTCAGACCAAACAATTTCTTTGTTCTCTCTGTGTCACAACCAGAAGGTACACTGCGTTGTATTATCTATTCCCATTGAGCATGATATTAGGACACCTTTTCACCTTGATAAGGCCGTTTTGTGACTTTATCATTATCTTGTGAAGGACCTTCAAAAATTTCCAAACTGACAAAATATTTTTCTCTGCAACTTTTGTTGAAGGTCTTTTCTGCAGCATTTGTGTAGATCATTGTGGTTTCCATATTTGGATTCATGAGCTGTCCATCCAGCATATTACCTGCTCGTTAAGCTTAATAAGTGGCTCAGCAGCATCATTGCAGATGTAATCTAGTGCTGTCATCAGTCTGAGTCCCTCAGGAATTACCTTGCTAAAATATACAGTCCATGTGAACTTGTTACATGAAAGAAACAAGATGTGCATTTATCAGACGTGACTGGCTATTCGTATTCAGTAATGAAACCCAAGCTGGTGGGTCTGAAGTAATTATACAGCTGAATGCGATCAGCAGGGTCGTGAATGCATTTTTGGGAAGAGTCAGAGTTGATATCCTACTTCTCAAACTGTCGTACACAGGCTGAGCACAGACAGGATGTCGCAAACAAAACAAGGTCATTTAGCAATCAATCTCTCACAGTCAGCAACTTCAAATCATCATGGACCACTTTCCACTGCTGTCAGATTCACTCTAGGTGTTCACTTTGCTGTGAGACTCCCTGGTTCACCAGCAGTGGCCACTTGCACTGATGACTCTCATCTATTAAATAGCATGTTCATCGATTCAGGATTGGTGTGCTAATCCAGTCCCATAGTCACATAGCACTGATTGCCTGGATGTTTGCAAAGGTGTCTCTTCACATCAAATACTCAGCCATAGCAGCCTATTTGAAAGTGGATGAGATGTCAACAATGAGACTCGTCACTTAGAATTTTCTATTAGTTACAATGGTAGGAATCCAATATGGCTGCCCTTCCAAAACTTGAGAATGTTGTTAATGCTCATAAATTGGGTCTGTCAACTGGTTGGTCAAGGTTTAAAACAAACAGTGGATGCTGGAAATCTGAAATAAAAACAGAAATTGTTGGAGAAACTCAGCAGGTCTGGCAGCATCTGTGGAAAGAAAGCAGAGTTAACGTCTTGGATCCAATAGGTCACAGTTATTTGTTTTCAGTTTGTGTTGCAACTCTGAACTAAATTCCTAAACAAATGTATGTTTTTGAAATAATTGAACCATTTTGCCCAAGAGAATCCTCAAATCTACTCCTGCTCTGCTGGCATTGCTCTAATGGAATTGTGCTGGAAATGTGTTGCTGGAAAAGCGCAGCAGGTCAGGCAGCATCCAGGGAACAGGAGAATCGACGTTTCGGGCATAAGCCCTTCTTCAGGAATGGCTTATTTTCACAGATTCCTGAAGAAGGGCTTATGCCCGAAACGTCGATTCTCCTGTTCCCTGGATGCTGCCTGACCTGCTGCGCTTTTCCAGCAACACATTTCCAGCTCTGATCTCCAGCATCTGCAGTCCTCACTTTCTCCCTAATGGAATTGTGACAAAGTATCTGTCAATAAGATCATAAGGCCACAAGGTATAGGAGAAGAAAGAGGCCAGTCAGCCCATCAGGGTCTGCTCTGAGATCATAGCTAATCTGATAATCCTCAACTTCACTTTCCTGCTCTTGATTCCTTTCCTGATTAAAAACCTATCTGTCTTAGCCTTGAATATACTTAATAATCCAGACGAGACCAGCCTTCTGTGGTAAACAATTCTGCAGACTCCTCTGAGAGAAAATCATCCTTTTCGTCTCTGCCTTAAATGTGTGACCCCTTATTCTAAGATTATACCACCTGCTCCTCGTCTCTGGTGTAAGATTATGTCATCTGGAGCTGTAAGGGGGTAACAGCTTTTCCACATCTAATCTGTCAAGTCTTCTAAGAACCTTGTCTGTTTCAATACGATTGCCTCTCATTCTTCTAAATCCCAGCAGGTAGAGGCCCAATCTACTCAACCTCTCTCTCCAAACCTTTAACAGCCGAACCTTCTCTGGATTGCCTTCAATGCCAGTACGTTTTTCCTCAGATAAGGGACTCAAAACTATTCATAGTATTCCGTCTGTATCTGACTAGTAGAAAGTGAGGACTGCAGATGCTGGACTAGTACTCTGACTAGTGCCTTATATAGTTTTAGCAAAGCCTCCCTACTGCTATACTCCATTCCCTTGGAAATAAAGGCTAGCATTCTGTTTGCCTTCCCTATTACCTGCTGAACTTGGCTGCTAGTTGTTTTGTGGTTCAGACGGTCTAACACATTAACCAACAGGCATTTCCCTGCCTTTGACCTTCGACTCCTTTTCCCAGTTGTATTCTTTGCCCCATTATTTCCCATTGCCTCCCTTACTGACTTGAATGTCTTTTTAGATTTAGATTAGATTAGATTTAGATTATATTACAGTGTGGAAACAGCCCTTCGGCCCAACAAGTCCACACCGCCCCGCTGAAGCACAACCCACCCAGACCCCTACATTTACCCCTTACCTAACACTACGGACAATTTAACATGGCCAATTCACCTGACCTGCACATCTTTGGACTGTGGGAGGAAACCGGAGCACCCGGAGGAAACCCACGCAGACATGGGGAGAACGTGCAAACCCCACACAGTCAGTCGCCTGGGAATTGAACCCGGGTGGGAATTGAACCCGGGTCTCTGGCGCTGTGAGGCAGCAGTGCTAACCACTGTGCCACCGTGCCACCCACAAATTGATGTATTCTTTATATTTTTAGGATCAAATTTAGAAGATTTTACTCATGCTTCATTCAGCTTATTTCTACAATCCCTTCATTAACGTAAGGGTTCTTGGTGAAGAGATTATTTTTCAATCAGGTACAACCTTGATATTAAAGAATGACAGAATGATAAATAAACACAATGATGCGTGTTGGCAGTTTTCCTACCACTCTCCCTTAATTTTCTCCTCAAGAGCTCTAATGCTTTTGACATCTGCAAATGGAGTTAATTTGGAAAAATGCGAGGTTTTGCATTTTGGTAAAACATACAAGGGCAGGACAGACAATTAAAAGTACAGCCTTGGATAGTGTTGTAGAACAGACAGGCAAAGGGGTTCAGATTCTTTGAAAGTTGTGTGACAGGTAGACAGGGTGGTTAAGAGGTGTTGATCACGCTAAGCTTCATTGCTCAGACCTTTGCGTAAAGGAGTTGGGACATCAGGAGTTGGGATCTTCTGAGGAATGGTCACCCGCCCAAAACGTTAACTCTGATTTATCTCCACAGATGCTCCACAGGGGAGGCACGGTGGCTCAGTGGTTAGCACTGCTGCCTCACAGCACCAGGGACCCAGGTTTGATTCCAGCCTTGGGTGACTGTCTGTGTGGAGTTTGCACATTCTCCCCGTGTCTGCGTGGGTTTCCCCCGGGTGCACCAGTTTCCTCCCACAGTCCAAAGATGTGCAGGTTGGGTGGATTGGCCATGCTAAATTGCCCATAGTGTTCAGGGATGTGTAGGTTAGGTGCATTAGTCAGGGGTAAATGTAGAGAAGGGATACTCTTCGGGGGGGGGGGTTGGTGTAGACTTGTTGGGCCAAAGGGCCTGTTTCTACACTGTAGGGATTCTATGGTTCTATGCTGCCAGATCTGTTCAGTTTTTCCAGCATTTTCTGTTTTTGTTTCTGATTTACAACATCTGCCGGTCTTCTAGTTTTTGTTGAGTTGGGCATGTCACGTTGAGGTTGTAAAGGACATTGGTGAGGCCTCTTCTGGAGTACTGTGCCCAATTCTGGTCACCATATTATAGGAATGAAGGTGGAGAAAGTTCAGAAGAGATTTATCAGAATGTTGCCGGCAATGGAGGGTTTGAGTTACAAGGATAGGCAGGAGTATAGGAGGTTAAGGGGCTACCTTACAGAGGCTTCTAAAGGTTCATGAGAGGCATAGGTAAGGTCAGGTGTCTTTTCCCAAGGGTTAGGGATTTCAAGACCAACGGGTATATTTTTAAGGTGAGAGGAGATAGATTTTAAAAAACACGAGGAGTGACATTTTTACACAGAGTGTTTTATGTGTGGAATGAGTTTCCAGAGGAAATGGTAGATGTAGGTACAGTTGCAACTTTTAATAGACATTTACATAAGTACATGAAGAGGAAAAGGTTTGGAGGGATATGGGCCAAGTGCAGGCAGGTGGGACTAGGTTAGTTTGGGATGATGGTCAGCATGGACCAGTTGGACTGAAGGGTCTGTTTCTATGCTGTCTGACTCAAAACGTTTGTAGTTGTCAGAACAAACCATTCTTCTCAAGTGTGAATATTAATGGACTGTTTAACTGTGGAATACATCACAATGAAGCCCAATCCTGCCCTTGACTGATGCCCTTTTGCTTGTCTTATTCATTCATTCATAAAATCACTGGTGCAGTCACCATTTATTGCCCCTCCCTAATTGCCTAGCAGACAGCAGTTAAGAGTCAACCACATCACTCTGGATGTGGAGTGTAGCCATACCAGGTAAAGACAGTATTACTAAATTAGGTAGTACTTTTCCAACAATCAACAATGGTATCATTGTCATCATTGGACTCTTAATCTGTAATGATGGGATTCAAAACTGGGTCCCCAAAACATTGCCTGGCTCTCTGGGGTAGTAGTCTATCCACGTACCACATTGCTTCCCATTTTCACGTGAACTCATTTTTCTGTGAACTTTCCAGCTGAGGTCATAGTATCATAGTCAAGAGCTGGAACCACTGGTTTGGTTTTGTTTTGATAATCTGGGGATATCCAAAACTGTTAAGGGATATTAGATACCTGGCACTTTCTCTGATGGGAATCTGCCCGGGGAATTTGGGTAGGATATTGTGATAAGGCGGGAGACATCAGGAGCAGACAATTCCCCCCCCCCCCCCCTCCCCACCCCCAGGATGTAGCCTCTCTTTGTTTGGTGCCTTCCCAAATGAACCAGCTCCATTTTGATCAGTCACAAGCCCAGGTTCGCCATGACTCGATGGGAATGTTTCACCTCTTGAGGGAGGCTTTCATGATGTTGCTAAAATGTCTCAGCTGTCCTCCTGGGAGTCTCTTGCTGCCACTAGATTCCATGTAGAACAAAAACAGAAATTGCAGGAGAAACTCCGGGGGGGAGGGGGTAGCCCAGTGCTTAGCACTGCTGCCGCACAGTACCAAAGACTTGAATTTGATTACACTCCAGGGTGAAGTTTGCACATTCTCTCTGTGTCTGCATGGGTTTCCTCCCACTGTCCAAAGATGTGCAGGTTAGGTGGATTGGCTGTGGGAAATACAGGATTACAGGGATAGGATATGGGATGTGGGTCTGGGCTGCTCTTTGGAGGATTGGTGTGGACTGAATTGCCTGCTTATACACTGTCGGGCTTCTATGAAATACAAATGATCTATGAAGCTGGGCAGGAACAGAAAAAGCAGGGTTAATGTTTCAGGTCCAGTAACCCTTCGTCAGAACTGAGCTGCTCCAGAATTTCTGTTTTCGTTTCAGATTTCAAGTTTCTGCAGCACTTTGCTTTATTGCATGCAGGGTAGTTGGGTTGCAGTTTGTGTTCTGACCTGCCCTTGCCATCTGCCACTGTTGCAGTTTCGTAGCTGACGATGCCTCCCTGTTTTCCTTTGTCAGCCCCTCCAGGTCAGGGATGACTTGTTTCCACTCAGGGCTGAGATCTGTGGTGACAGAACTGTCCAACCGTGGAGCCATGGACTCTGCCAGAGGCTGGTGTTTAGCTGGGCAGATGGAAGCTCTGAATTCTGTTCTCACATTGGCCCTTCACGTGCTCCACTCAGTGACGTTCAAATTGGTTGGAGCCTTCGTGGATGTTGCTTCTCCAGTGTGTGTGCTCGGGTAAACAAAACCCACAGTCGGTGAGGATATTGCATTCGTTGAGGGAATCTTTCAGGATGTTCCTGTAGCACTTCCTCTGGCCTCCTAGTAATTGTTTACCATTGAGGAGCTCGGATTCTTAGGGAGTCTTGTGTCAGGCCCACCCATTGCAGATGGTCTTCCATGCCTTGACACTGGAGACATTAGGCCTGAGTGAGGATGCTCAGGTTGGTGCACCAGGGATTTGAGGTGTCCGCTCTACCTTGTCACCTTCATCTAGAAGGAAGAGAGCATGCAGGCAGATCTCAGAAACTCTGACCAGCTTCAAGAAAGGAGACAGGTCCAACTGTGAAAATTACAGAGGAATTGCTCTGCTGTTTAAATGGGTGAAAGTCATTCTGAGAATCCTCCTCAACCATCCCCTCCTAGTGACCAAAGAACTGCTCCCTAACGTTGCTTCTGCCCAGTCCGAGGCACAGTGGACATGACTTCCAGTCTACAACAAAGCCAAGGAGGTGTAGGGGGCAGTACCAGCCTCTGTGCCTTAGAATCTTGGAATCCTGCAGTGTAGAAGAGGTCCTTCGGCCCATTGTGATGTACCTGTGCATCCCTGAGCTCCCGGAGTGCTTTTAAATATTAAACCAAAGCAGCAAGAGTGGGTGAATCAGGCTCACACACAGACCCAGGGGTTTTCATTTTAATTTCAGTTGGGGTTTGCAGCCGGCTGCTGAAGCTGCTGGATACAGCCCTCTCTCTCTCTCTCTCTCTCTCTCTCACTCTCTCCCCCTGCATCAAAAAGCTTGAGTTCTGTCTCTCTCTGCTGCTAGATCTTTTTCTTTAAAGTGTTCTTTTCTCCTGGGCTGGAGATACCACATAAGGGAAATCTGTTTTGCTGAATTTGCCTTTGCCAAGGGTGTGTTTATGGGATGCTGCTATATTGGAACAGTTGATGGTTAGTAGTTAAATAATATATTATTTTATTAAGTTTTTCAATGGAGTTAAGGTTATGCCAATGTTTTGTTTATTTGTATAAGCCTACTGGTGGAAACAAATTATATTTGGAACACAGCACCTTATACTTGCCTTTAAGTAAGATAAACGTTAAGGTCCAGGCTGTCTCCTTAATATGTTTTGAGGGGGTTTGATCTGGCCCATAACACCATCAAGCCTTTACTCCCAAAGGTGCAATAACTCAACACGAGTCCCAGTTTCCAGCACTAGATGCATATCCTTAAATGTTGTGACATTTCAAGTGCTCATCCATTATTTTAAAGATTGCGAGGTTTCAGCGATTTTTGAGAATATTTGTAGCTCAGGTTAATGATAAGTATGTAAGTTAGCTCGCTGAGCTGGAAGGCTTGTTTTCTGACATTTTGTCACCATACTGGGTAACATCATCAATGAGAGACTCCAGTGAAGTGCTGGTGATATGACCCACATCTCTATTTATAGCTCTTGGGTTTCTTAAGGTGGGTGATGTCATTTCCGGTTCTTTTTTTCAAGGGGAGGTAGATAGGACCTAAATCAATGTGTTTATTGATTGGGTTCTGGTTAGAATGCCAAGCCTCTAAGAATTCTCGTGCGGGTCTTTGTTTCACTTGTCCTAGGATGTATGTGTTGTCCCAGTCAAAGTGGTGTCCTTCTTTGTATGTATGGAAACTAGTGAGAGTGGGTCATGTCTTTTGGTGGCCAGTTGGCGTTCATCTATCCTGGTGGCAAGTTTCATGCGAGCTTGTCCGATGTAGTATTTTTTACAGTTCTTGAATGATATCTTGTAAATGATGTTAGTTTTGCTGATAGTATTTAGTGGATCCTTTAGGTTGATTAGTCACTGTTTAAATGTGTTGGTAGGTTTATGGGCTACCATGATGCCAAGGGGTCAGGGTAGTCTGGAAGTCATTTCTGAGATGTCTTTGATGTAGGGTAATGTGGCTATAGTTTTTGGTTGTGTTGTGTCTGCTTGTTTGAGTTTGTTTCTGTAAGGTTTCTTCCTCAGCTACCCTCCCAGACAAGCATTCCAGATTCCCACCATCCTCTGGTGTAAAATAGCTTTCCTCAAATCCCCCTCTAAACCTCCTGCCCTTCACTTTAAAATTATGTCTCCTTGTTGTTGAACCTTCAATTAAGGGGAACTTCCCATGTCCACATCCCTCACAATGTTATACACTCATATCAGGTTCTCCTTCTCAGCCTTCCCGATCCAATGCGAACAAACTGAGCCTATCCAGCCTCTCTTCATAAGGCCTTCTTCAATCTCATTAAGCCCTTCGGCCTGTCAGCCATTAGAGGTTGTGGAACATCCTCCTCCAATTTGGCTGCCTGCAGGAGTTAGTCTTCATTGTCCAATTGCTTCACAATGACCTGCAAGTCATGATCATCCCCAATGGATCCACCACAGACACAACACGAGCATAGGCATGGCTGCATGATCACACCAATACTCTGGACAAACAGGCAGAAAACTAGCCACCAGGATACATGAACACCAACTAGCCACAAAATGACATGACCCTCTCTCACTAGTATCCTTACATACAGATAAGGAAGGAGACCACTTCGACTGGGACAACACATCCATCCCAGGATAAGCCAAACAGTGACCTGCATGAGAATTCCTAGAAGCATAGCATTCTAACTGGAACTCTATCAACAATCACATTGACTTGGATCCCATTTACCACTCCTTGAGAAAAAGAACAGGAAATGACGTCGTCATAGGAAATGATGTCACCACCAGAAATGACATCACCAACCCCAAGGAAACACAAACATATCAATAGAAAGCAGGAAACACCACCAGTGCTTCATCCGGGGGCTCACTGAAGATGTTACCTACTATGGTGACAAAACGTCTGAAAGTAAACCTTGCAGCTCAGTGAGCAAACCTACATCCAGAGCCTCAACCTGAGCTACATAACTTCTCAAAACACGTTAACACTGTTCTCCATCATTGTCCTACAACACTCGCCGTGCACCCCTCACCCTCCAATCTCCATGGATATTACTGCTGGAGTGGAGCTAGTCTACAGGACGAGCAAAAACCTGTTTCACCTTGGCCCATGCCCGAAACAAGACCACCCCAACATCTGTCATTGAGTGGCAGTACATAGGTTAAAGGAACTGCTTATGACACGTTTCCATGGCTTTGAGGCCAGCTTTAGGCCGTTCAAATCTCTGAAACACATCAGACTGTGGCGATCACTGCCAATAAGCCACGACCTCCGAATGGGTCTGTGACCTTATTCTCAAATCCTCTTTCCCTCAGTTGGTCAGAGGTTGAGCTGGATGCGGTGATGAATTTCATCGTCCCCATTAATTTTTGTTGAAAGGAAGCTTCCAAGATGCTGAAAATGGAACACATTTGTCAGGAGGTCAGAACTGATCTTAATCGATAGAGGAAGGAAGGTGTGTCTTGATGTGAAAACTGGTTAGTCGAGAAGGATTTTATTTTCCTATCAATGCTGTGTTTTTCTCATGTTTTCTAATGTACAAGGAGCTTTTTCCAGAGTTCCTATCTATCCTTACAGGCTGGAGTGGTCAATGAAGGCAATGTCAGTAACATATCCCGGCAGGTAAGGCCTCGGCCTATTGTTACATCACAGCCTCAAACTGAGGTCAGTCTGAATTCCCACAGGAAACAGAGGTTTGGAAATAAACAAGAGTTAGCAAAAATAGGAGTGTTTGAATGATCAGGAGGTAATTTTAGCAACTGGATTCCATCCAGATATATTTAGGGAAGGTGAGTGGAAGGGGGACTATTGTCTAAAGTATTATTCATCCAGCACAGGAGCAGTACTGGGAATTAGTAAGTAGCTGATTTCTAGCACTTCACAAGGCCAGACAAATGAACAATTTGTTCACCTGGTCTCTGCAGTTGGAAAAAACTGGAAACTGTTGACAAGGAAACAATTCAAGCATTTGTATTCTGAGTAAAAGGGTTCAATCTAAATGGTTTTACACTTAAAGGCACTTTGTTTGATTTCCTTCGTTTTTGCCTTCCAGCTCTTTGGTTCTCTGATGGCAGCAGACTCTGCTACCTCACCCAGGAGGCCAAAATTGGGCCTAGAGGTAAGGATGTAATGGCTATTCAACTTCAGTAGATCAAGTCATAGAATCATACAGCACGAAAACAGACCTTTTGGTCCAACTCGTCCATGTTGACCACATTTCCCAAACTAACCTAGTCCCACTTGTCTGCATTTGGCCCAAATTCCTCTAAACCTTTCCTATTCATGTACCTGTACAAATATCTTTTTAATGTTATAACTATACCTGCATCTACACTTCCTCTGGTAGCTCATTTCACACACGAACCACCCTCTGTGTGAAAAAGTTGCCCTTCAGGTTCATTTTAAAACTTCTCCATTCACTTTAAACTTACGCTCTCTAGTTTTGAACTCTCCTACCCTGGGGAAAAGACCTTAACTATTCACCTTATCTATGCCTTTCATGATTTTAGAAACATTTATAAGGTCACTCCTTGACCTCCTACGCTCCAGTGAAATCCTGTTGTGACCACTTCACAAAACACCTCCGCTCTGCCCGCAAAAAAGCCCCTGAGCTTCCAGTTGCCTGCCACTTTAACACACCACCCTGGTCAACATCTCTGTCTCAGGCTCAGTGATGTTCAGTGCAAGCTGGAAGAACAGCACCTCACTTTCCACTTGGGAACTCTACAACCTTCCAGACTCAATACTGAGTTCAACAATTTTAGGTCTTGAGCTGCCCCATGTCCTTACCCCATCCCCCACATACCAGACCTGGTTATCACATGGTCTGCTATTACACAGTACTCATTATTAGTCACTAACAGTCCCATTAGCAGCCATTCATTCTCCCAGGCTGACTGTTACCACCTCCTTTGTCTGTCCAACTATTCTCTCGCTTTA
>NC_057733.1:3469591-3473730 GCF_004010195.1 Chiloscyllium plagiosum
CCAACCCTTATAAATCTTTTCTGAACCCTTTCAAGTTTTACAACATCCTTCCGATAAGAGGGAGACCAGGATTGCACACAGTATTCCAAAAGTGGCCTAACCCGTGTCCTGGACAGCCACAACATGACCTCCTATACTCAGTTCTCTGACCAATAAAGGAAAGCATACCAAACACCTTCTTCACTATCCTATCTACCTGCAACACTTTCAAGGAGCTATGAACCTAGTGTGTCTGTTAGCATAAACTGGACCCTATTCAGGCTTGGGTTGGTAAGGGACAAGTAATATTTGTGTGCCATAAGCCCCTAGCAATTACCATCTCTAAGACAGAATCTGACCATCTCTCATTGACACTCAGCTACTTTACCATCTCGATGTCCCCCACTGGAAGTAAGATTGTGATGGTGTAACAGTGCAGTTTATGATCTCCACAGCTCAGAAGCTCATCTAGAGTTATTGAGCCATAGAGTCATAGAAATGTACAGCATGGAAACAAGACCCTTCAGTCCAACTCGTCCATACCGACCAGATATCCTTAATTAATCCAGTCCCAATTGCCAGCATTTGGCCCGTATTCCTTTAAGCCCTTCCCATTTATGTACCCATGTAGATGCCTTTTAAATGTTGCAATTATAGCAGCCTCCACCACTTCTTCTGGCAGAAGGTTACACATTAAAAATCTCAGTTAGCTGTTCCCCTGCTCTGAGCCCTCCCACACAGGTTTCTTCAAGGACAGCTGTGAATTTTGCTGTTTGTTTATTTTTCTTAGAACAAACTCCGATGTCCAGAGATACTTGAAACCAAACAGCACGGGCAGACACCCATCCTGGTTCACTGCTGGGTCAGACAGCTGTGCGGGTTCACTGCTGGGTCAGACAGCTGTGCAGATTTACTGCTGGGTCAGACTGGGTCAGACAGCTGTGTCGGGTTCACTCTGGGTCAGACAGCTGTGCAGGTTCACTGCTGGGTCAGACAGCTGTGCGGGTTCACTGCTGGGTCAGACAGCTGTGTGGGTTCACTGCTGGGTCAGACAGCTGTGCAGGTTCACTACTGGGTCAGACAGCTGTGCGGTTTCACTGCTGGGTCAGACAGCTGTGCGGTTTCACTGCTGGGTCAGACAGCTGTACGGGTTCCCTGCTGGATCAGTCAGCTGTGTGGGTTCACTGCTGGGTCAGACAGCTGTGCAGGTTCACTGCTGTGTCAGACAGCTGTGTGGGTTTACCGCTGGGTCAGACAGCTGTGTGGGTTTACCGCTGGGTCAGACAGCTGTGCGGGTTCACTGCTGGGTCAGACAGCTGTAGGGTTCCCTGCTGGGTCAGACAGCTGTGTGGGTTTACCGCTGGGTCAGACAGCTGTGCAGGTTCACTGCTGGGTCAGACAGCTGTAGGGTTCATTGCTGGGTCAGACAGCTGTGTGGGTTCAGCCTTGACACAGCGGTTTCAGCCTTGCACAGTGGTCTCAGCCCAGCAAGACCGTCTCCCGGAGGGACAGTTTCGGCCTGGCATGTCAGCCTCCAGGCTTGACGGTTGTGTCTTGGCATGTAGATCTCGTTGATGTGGAATTCTTTGGCAGTAGCTTCCGGATAATCCATTGTTGGTCTTAAACGGCTTGCCCCAAACTGGAACTGATCTGAAATGAACTGTCTTAATTTTTACCTTTTTTTCTTATCTGTGTTTTTTGTCAATAATACAGGTGTCATGGTATGGCGACTTACAAAACTTTTCACTTTTTTTTGTAAAAATACACGTGACAATAAATTGCTATTCGATTCTATTCTATTCTATCAATGTCCTGGGTACTACCATTGCTCAGAAACTGGACTAGGCTGGCCTGTAGCTACGAGAGCAGGTGAGAGGAATTCTGGAGCATGTAACCCACCTCCTGAGTCCTCAAAGGCTGTCCACAATCAACATGACACAAGTCAGGAGTATGTTGGAACACTCCCCACTTGCCTTGACAGGTGCAGCTCCAACAATCCTCAAGACCATCCCAGGATAAAGCTGCTTGTTTGATCTGTACACCATCCACCATTCATTCCCTTCCATTCAACATGTAGCAGCATCATACAATATCAACAAAATATACTGCAGCAACTCACCAAAGACCCTTTCAATGTGTGCACCATCAAGAAGGACAAGGACAGCAGATATATGGCAGTACGACCCCACTTGCAAGTTCCCATCAAACCACTCACCATCCTGACATGGAAATGTGCCACCATTCTTTCACTGTCACCGGATCAAAATCCTGGAATCCCCTCCCTTACAGCATTGTGGACCCCAAGGACTTCAGCAGTTCAAGAGAGCAGCTTATCACCTCCTTCTCCAGGGAAATAAATGCTAGTTTAGCAAGCTACACCAACATTCTGTGAAAGAATCCAAAAAACATGATGTGACAAAAGATTCAGGAGGACTAGTAGGCTGTGCTCCACCTCAGAGATGCCTCCTTTTAACACTGGGGGCTATGAGGAGCAGAGGGGATGCAGTTCCCCAGTAATGGAGGAAAAAGCTGCCCAAGAAATCCACCTTCCCTTTCTCCGCACTTTGTCACATTCCTATTTATCAATCCAATATGCCCACTGATCATAGCTAATCCACAGAAAATCGGAACCCCTCTGAGGATATTTGGTCCCAGGGCTCTGACATATCACACAATTTAACCTTCCAATCACTACTGCCCCCCATGGGCTGGTCTAAGATCAAACCTTTAAGGTTTTTGTTGGGTAATTATGAATAAAAATACAGTAGCCATCTACACACTGGATGGCACAGTGGCTCAGTGTTTAGCACTGCTGCCTTACAGCGCCAGAGACCTGGATACGATCTCAGCCTCGAGTGACTGTCTGCGTGGGGTTTGTACCTTCCCCCCATGTCTGTATGGGTTTCCTCTGGTGCTCTGGTTTCGTTGCACAGTCCAAAGATGTGTAGGTTAGGGTGGATTGGTCATGCTAAATTGCCCATAGTGTCCAAGGATGTGCAGGCTGGTGGATTAGATCACAGAACATAGAACAGTACAGCACAGCCCTCAATGTTGTGCTGAGCATTAATCTTAATGTGAGGTCAACAAAGCTACACACCCCTCAATTAACTGCCGTCCATGTGCTTATCCAGCAGTCGTTTCAGTGTCCCTAATGTCTCTGACTCCACTACCACTGCTGGCAATGTATTCCACACACCCACCACTCTCTGCATAAAGACCCTACCTTTGACATCTCCCCTACACCTTCTGCCAATCACCTTAAAAATATGACCCTCATGACAGCCATTTCTGCCCTGGGGAAAAGTCTCTGGCTGTCTATCTATGTCTCTCTTTACCTTGTCCACCTCTATCAAGTCACCTCTCTTCCTTCTTCTCTCCAGTGTGAAAAGCCCGAGCTCACTCAACCTTTCTTCATAAGACATGTCCTCCAGTCCAGGCAGCATCCTGGTAAATCTCTCCTGCACCCTCTCTAACGCTTCCACATCCTTCCTATAATGAGGCGACCAGAACTGGACACAATATTCCAAGTGTGGTCTAACCAGGGTTTTATAGAGCTGTAGCAAAACCTTGTGGCTCTTAAACTCAATCCCCCTGTTAATGAAAGCCAAAATGTCATCCTTCTTCTTAACCACCCTATAAACTTCGGTGGCAACTTTGAGGGATCGATGTACATGGACCCCAAGGTCCTTCTGTTCCACCGCACTGCCAAGAATCCTGTCTTTAACCCTGTATTCAGCATTCAAATTCTACTTGCCAAAATGAATCACTTCACATTTATCCAGGTTGAACTCCATCTGCCACTTCTAAATATCTTCCTATACTGTCTGTTCCTACCCCTCCATGACTATGGTAACCTTCATCCCCCTCCGTCCACGCATCAATGAATTTAATACACGCTGTGATGTCGAACAATTCTTCTGTCGCCTCCGCCTCCGAGCTTACTTTCACAATCAGGATTCCCGCCCATCTTCCGAGGACCCCTTCGCCCACCTCCAACACACTGCATCCACCTGGACACCCCGCGCTGGCCTATTACCTGCCCTCGACCTCTTCATTTCCAACTGCCGCCGGGACATTAACCGCCTCAACCTGTCGACCCCCCTCCCCCACTCCAACCTCTCACCCTCACAACGCGCAGCCCTCCAATCCCTCTGCCCCAA
>NC_057733.1:3474935-3485647 GCF_004010195.1 Chiloscyllium plagiosum
GGTACCACTCCCCACCTCTTCCTCCGCTACATTGTTGACTGCATTGGCGCCACCTCGTGCTCCCGCGGGGAGGTTGAGCAATTCATCAACTTCACCAACACATTCCACCCTGACCTTAAATTTACCTGGTCCATCTCTGACACCTCCCTCCCCTTCCTGGACCTCTCCATCTCCATTAATGATGACCGACTTGACCCTGACATTTTTTACAAACCCACCGACTCCCACAGCTACCTGGATTACACCTCTTCCCCCCCCTACTCTTGCAAAAATGCCATCCCGTATTCCCAATTCCTCCGCCTCCGCCGTATCTGCTCCCAGGAGGACCAGTTCCAACTCAGAACACACCAGATGGCCTCCTTCTTTAGAGACCGCAATTTCCCTTCCCACGTGGTTAAAGATGCCCTCCAACGCATCTCGTCCACATCTCGCACCTCCGCCCTCAGGACCCACCCCTCCAACCATAACAAGGACAGAACACCCCTGGTGCTCACCTTCCACCCTACCAACCTTCGCATAAACCAAATCATTCGCCGACATTTCCGTCACCTCCAAAAAGACCCCACCACCAGGGATATATTTCCCTCCCCACTCCTTTCCGCCTTCCGCAAAGACCGTTCCCTCCGTGACTACCTGGTCAGGTCCACGCCCCCCCTACAACCCACCCTCCCATCTTGGCACCTTCCCCTGCCACCGCATGAACTGCAAAACATGTGCCCACACCTCTTCCCTCACCTCCATCCAAGGCCCTAAATGAGCCTTCCACATCTATCAAAGTTTTACCTGCACTTCCACTAATATCATTTATTGTATCCAGTGCTCCAGATGCGGTCTCCTCTACATTGGAGAGACTGGGCGCCTCCTAGCAGAGCGCTTTAGGGAACATCTCCGAGACAACCACACCAATCAACCAAACTGCCCCGTGGCCCAACATTTCAACTCCCCCTCCCACTCTGCCGAGGACATGGAGGTCCTGGGCCTCCTTCACCGCCGCTCCCTCACCACCAGACGCCTGGAGGAAGAACGCCTCATCTTCCGCCTCGGAACACTTCAACCCCAGGGCATCAATGTGGACTTCAGCAGTTTCCAAATTTTCCCTTCCCCCACCTCACCCCAGTTCCAAACTTCCAGCTCGGCACTGTCCCCGTGACTTGTCCTACCTGCCTATCTTCTTTTCCACCTATCCATTCCACCCCTACCCCTGCTCCCGACCTATCACCTTCATCCCCTCCCCCACTCACCTAGTGTACTCTTGCTACTTCTAGCTTATCTCTCCACCCTTCAGGCACTCTGCCTTTATTCCTGAAGAAGGGCTTTTGCCCGAAACGTCGATTTTACTGCTCCTCGGATGCTGCCTGAACGGCTGTGCTCTTCCAGCACCACTAATCCAGAATATGGTAAAGGTGAGGCAGTTATGGTCACTGTCACCGAAATGCTCTCCCACTGAGAGTTCTGATACCTCGCCTGGCCCATTGCCAAGCACCAAATTCAACATGGCCTCCCCCCTAGTTAGCCTATCTATACATTGAGTCAGGAATCCTTCCTGGACACTCCTGACAAAACCAGTTCCATCCAGACCATCTGCACTATGCAGGTTCCAATCAATAGCCATGAGAAATGCATGGTTACAGGGATAGGGTAGGAGGGTGGGCCTGGAGTGGATGCTCTTCGGACAGTCGGTGTGGACCCAATGGGCCGAATGGCCTGCTTCTACACTATAGGGCTTCTATAATTCTATATTGGCAGTATTTATAAAATATCATGTTAACATAACCAAACCTCAATTATACAGCACTGATAACGTTTTCTGTGAGTTCTGTCAGCTTATATTGATCATTAGAAGATTGCAATAATCTTCTCCATCAAAATAAATATAAAATGTCAAAATGTAGCTGCAGGCGTGGTAGATAATCAATGAATCAGTCATAGTTTCTGACATTTATAGATTTAAAACTGACATTGTTCCAATTATTTCCTGAGTGCATGACTAAACGGCATTAAGAATTGGATTCTGTAAATGTGAGATCCATCAATAATTTGTTACATCATTCGCAGTCTTACTCCCAAACACATTTTCTCCTGGGAGGTAAGTAATTGTGCCCGTGAGAATGTGACATTGAACAATCTGGAAGACGCAAGAACAATACAAGAGTGAGTGATCATTGAGTAAGTGACTTTTTATACCTTGAGAATTTTATACAAATCACTCGTGAACTGTCCAAATTAGAGAGACTACGACTGCACTGTTGTAAGATCAGGTCTAGCCTGAGGTGATGGAACATCCACAGGCTGAATTAAACATAATGTTGTGCACAGGAGAGGGTAGGAGAGATTTTATATACTCAAATGCCAGGTCTATCTTATTCTGACATTGCCATTACAGAGACTTTCAGCAAAAGCTGAGGAACTACAATTCGAGTAAAAGTCTAACTGGCCCTTTATCCTCCAGGTCCTTTCATAATATCTCTTTCCTCCACTTCCCTCCCACTCCACTCAAAATCTCATCCATCCAAGGTATCAAGTTCCAACTATATTCTTGGCTTTTTGAGGACAGGAAGACAGCTGAATTCCATCTGGTTCTCTTTGGAAGACGTGGGTCTAGCCTGTGAAAGCAAAGGCCAAGCAGCCACTACAGCACTCTGATGAGCTTGGTCCAGAATGAACAATCCTGCATCTCTGGCAAGGACTGCTCATTCTTTATGCAGCAGAAGGACAGCTAACCATAGTTTGACGAGAGGCTACTCCTCAAAACTGATCAAAGTTCCAAGGGAGGTAGGGAAATGTGGGGGATGTATTACCATGAAGAATAGAAGACTTCAATATCCAACTTTCTGGGATTCCTTCATTAGAAGCAGTTCTCTTAAGTCATGGGAAAAAAAATCAGAGTTGTTTTTATTTAAGAATCATTGAATCACTACAGCGTGGAAGCAGGCCATTCAGCCCATCAAGTCCAAGCCAACTTTCTGAAGAGCATCCCACTCAGACCCAACTCCTGTTCTTTTCTCTGTAACCCTGCATTTCCCATGGCTAATTCACCCAAGCTGTACATCTCTGGACACAATGGGGTAATTTAGAGTGGCCAATCCACCTCGCCTGCACATTATTGGACTGTGGGAGGAAACCGGAGCACTCAGAAGAAACCCACGCAGACACAGGGAGAATGTGCAAACTACATGCAGTCACCCAAAGGGGGAATTGAACTCAGATCCCTGATGCTGTGAGCCACTGTGCACACACATTGTTATGATGCAGAAGGAGACAATTCAACCAATCGTTCCTCCAATCGAGCAGCAACCTTCCTGCATTTCTCTCATATCCCTGCGCACCATTTCGAAACAAATAACCATCCAGTGCCCTTTTGATTGCCTCAATTAAATCTGCCTTCACCACATTTCCAGGCAACGCATTCTATACCCCTACTACTCGCTATGTGAAAAGGTTATTTCTCACATCACCCTTACTTCTTTTGCAACAGGACATTTCAGGCCTGAGTGCATAAGACAAATGATAAAGTGTCTACTTAATTGAAGGACTGTGATATTAAGAATGTCCCGACTGAGAAACAAGTTTAA
The DNA here is from genome assembly GCF_004010195.1 of Chiloscyllium plagiosum. Taxonomy (NCBI): domain Eukaryota; kingdom Metazoa; phylum Chordata; class Chondrichthyes; order Orectolobiformes; family Hemiscylliidae; genus Chiloscyllium; species Chiloscyllium plagiosum. The sequence goes on from NC_057733.1 coordinate 3,478,508, forward strand.
ATTATTGGGTGAAGTCAGTGTCAATCAGGTATAGTAGGAGAAAATAAAGACAGAAAGGAAGATTTGATTAAAAGTGACAAAACACAGGCAGAATGGACAAAGTTAGGAAATAATAAGCTACCAACAAACATTTTAAAAATGTACTGGAAAAAATCAGCACAGAGGATATTATGTTACAGCTGTACAGGACATTGGGTTAGGCCACTTTTGGAATATTGCATATCATTGTGGTCTCCCTGCTACGGGAAGGATGTTGTGAAAGTTGAAAGGGTTCAGAAAAGATTTACAAGGCTGTTGCCAGGGTTGAAAGATTTGAGCTACAAGGAGGGGTTGAGTAGGCTGAGGCAGTTTTCCCTGGGTAGGGGAGTACAAAATAATAGGGCGTAGGTTTAAGGTAAGAGGGGAAGGATTTAAAAGGGATCTAAGGGACAATGTTTTAACGCAGAAGGTGGTATGTGTATGGAATGAGCTGCCAGAGGAAGTGATGCAGGTTGGTACAATTACAACATTTAAAAGACATCTGGATGGGTACATGAATAGGAAGGGTTTAGAGGGATATGGGCCAAGTGCTGGCAAGTGGGACTAGACTAATTTAGGGTATCTGGTCAGTATGGACGAGTTGGACTGAAGGGTCTGTTTCCTGCTGTACATCTCTATGACAATGAAGTTCAGAACCATCTATGATGAGAAAGACAGATAATATTTCAGGTCCGTGTCCTTTTATTAAAACTGAAGTAAGATAAAAATGTTTGCAATTTTTAGTTGGGGAAGGAGCAGGAAGAAAAATAGAGAAGATCTTGACAGGGTGGAAGCTTGAGAAGATTAAATAAGAAAAGGTTTTATGATTCAATAACCAAAGGGAATGGTTATGGATATACTATAGTGAAGAAACAAGGTTTGTATTTAAATGAGGCATGAACTGCTACATATAAAAACTCCATCCGAATGCAACATTAAGGACTAAAGAGAAAAACAAGCCAAGACTAACCCAGTAAACCAAAACAACAAGAGAAGATAACATTTAAAAACAATGTTTATCATTTATTGTTGAATACCAAAATGGAGCCATTACTGTAGGAACATACTGTTACGACATGGGGTAAACCCTCCTGCTTAATTTAAAACCGGCAACACAGAAAAGATTTATCCCCTGCTGTAATCTGTAAAATTTCGAGTGGCCAAGAACTATTTAAAGTAAAAGTTAACAACTTTATTTCTTAAAGTATAAGAGAGAATAATTAACTAACAGCTATTTACAATTCCTTCCTCGAACCTATCTTTTACCTTCCCTTCTGTAATACTAGTCTGATAAAACTCCTGCGCTGAAAATGTGTTGCTGGAAAAGCGCAGCAGGTCAGGCAGCATCCAAGGAACAGGAGAATCGACGTTTCGGGCATAAGCATTCCTGAAGAAGGGCTTATGCCTGAAATGTCGATTCTCCTGCTCCTTGGATGCTGCCTGACCTGCTGCGCTTTTCCAGCAACACATTTTCAGCTCTGATCTCCAGCATCTACAGTCCTCACTTTCTCCCCTGATAAAACTCCTGATCAAGATTTACAGAAAAATTCAAATTTTTAAAATAGCCAGCGGTCGAATCTTCTCTTTATCTCCGTCGGTAGATTGGCTCTCCAGATCAGTGTTCAGGTTTCTCTCTATGCAAACCTCTTCTCTAGACAGGTCCCTTTCAGATAGTTCTGACTGGCCTGCTATGGCTGGTGGTGCGGGGGCAGTTCTCCTCCCAATTGTTCAATTTTTCCTGACCTTATACCCCCCCAAAGCATTGGATTGTGTTAATTGCTTTTAAGATTGTCAATATACTCAATTCAAACTTGATTGGAATTTGGTATTTTTCAGGGTATAAGTTAAACTAATTGGCCAAATTCAAACCTGTTTTGTTGTTTCCAGCTGCCTCAGTAGCTGGAGCACATGTTACATTGTGCCTTATTGAGAACACTCGGTGCTGTCACTGCTAGCTTTCACTCTCTGAAAGGTATAGTACACCCACATCTTCATAACAATTATAAGGGAGAATCAGACAACCATAGCTGATTAGGGAAGTCAGGGACTGCACAAAAACCAAAGGAATAACATACAATATGGTGAAGATTAATGGGAAGCCAGAGGACAGGGAAGCCCTTAAAAACTAACAGAGGATAACTGAAAAAGCAATAATTGGGGAGAAGATGAAATATGAGTGTAAGCTAGCTAGTAATATAAAACAAGATTGTAAGAGCTTTTTTACATATCTAAAAGGTAAGAGAGAGGCAAGAGTGGATACTGGACAGTAGGAAAATGAGGCTGGGAGGTCAGTAATGTGGCACAAAGAAATAGCGGAGGAACTGAACGGGTACTTTGCATCAGTTTTCATGGTGAAGACATCAGCAGCAAACCAGAACTTCAGGAGAGTCGGGGGCAGAGGTGAGTGTCGTGGCCATGACTCAGGAGAAGGTACTGAGGAAGCTGAATGGTCTGAAAGTGGATAAATCACCCGGACCAGATGGACTACATCCTAGAGTTTTGAAGGAGACAGCTGAGGAGATTGTGGAAGCATTGGTGGTGATCCTTCAGGGAACACTGGAGTCAGGAAGACTGGAAAATGGCTAATATAACACCCCTGTTTAATAAGGGAGGGAGGCAGAAGACAGGATGCTAAAGACTGATTAGCCTGACCTCAGTAATTGGTAGGATTTTAGAGTCTTTTTTTTCCAATATATTTTTATTGAAAAATGGATATTTTAATATTACAACAAATACAAAACAATACAATTCAAAACAATACAAAGAAAGAACACCAAAAAATAATGTTAAAAATCCAAACCGCCCTCATGTATAAAAAATATAAATGGGAAAAAAAACCAACTAACTACTTAACTGAATAAATAATAACTAACAACCAGCTAATAAATAATAATAATACAGCTCAGCAAAACAAAACACTGACTGTCAAATATCGAGAGCATTAATTTTCACATACTCATATGTTCACAGCTCCCCCTCCCCGGATACTGGACTCATAAAGCACAATTGTTACAGCCATATAAAAGCCCTTATTATGTGGCAGACAAATCTGTGTCCAGGCATTCCAAAGAGGGCCCCCATGTCTTATAGAAATTCTCCGTTTGGCGATGTACCATACTTGCAAGAAAATCCAAGGGGATATACTCCATCACAATCTTCCGTCAATCTGACGAACCTGGGGGGGGTTTTTGGATACCCAACCTAGCAAGATATTCTTTTTTGCGCAGAAAGTGAGGATGTTGAAATGCTTTTTCTTATGCGCATCTACAGGGAACACACTGGGCAGGCCAAGAAGATAAACGATTGGATCCTTCTCCACCCTTACACCCAAAATCCTCTCCATTGCACCCACCACAGCGCTCCAGTATGTTTGGAGCCAACCACAGGACCAGAGACAATGGGTAAGAGTGCCTGTACAGACCTTGCACTTGGAACATGTTAAAGATACCCCTGGTTTAAATTTTGATAAACGATCCTGAGCGAAGTGGACCCAACTGTAAAGCATGGGTCCTATTGCAAATTGATGTCTTTCTTGCATTTTCCCAAATATCCTCCCATGCTTCTGAGGAGACCTCAACACCTAGCTCTCTCTCCCACACCCTGCAGAGTCAATCGAACTCATCTGAGGGGGCACCCCCCAATTGACGATATAAAGTGCTAACATGAAGTGTACTCTTAGCACTGAGCACCCTCTATATGTTGGATTTGTAGGGATCAGTCAAAAGTGTAGTCTTCTTTTGAACACAATCCCTAACTTGAAAAAAATGAAAGAGGTCCCCGTTAAATAGCTTGTATTTCCCATGCTAACTGATCAAAGGACATCATTGTGTCTCCCTCAAATAAATCACCCATGCAAGACAAGGTGTCTCCACCAGTTGAAAACCCGGCATACCCAATATAGGTGTAAGAAAAGATGTTTTGTCAATATTGCCTTCCCTCTGGTGAATTTCCCTCCATGCTTTAACAGTATTGATAACTATTGAGTTATGGCAATATTACCTACAGAGTCCTCATTTTTTCCAAAAACAGCAAGCCAGGAAGGGTGCACCCTGCCTGGGAGGCTTCGATATTTAACCATCTTGAAAGAGGGTCCCCACAAGCCCAATCACTCACGTAGGATAAAAGCGAGCTTAGTTGGTAGTTTTTAATGTCTGGGAGATCCATTCCACCCAGTCTGTGAGGCAATTGCAGTTTAGCTCATTTGGCCACTTTTAATGCCAAATAACAGAGTTGAACCAGCCATTCAGTCTCCTGAACGTTTGCTTATCGAAAATCAGGGGGAGCATCCATATAGGGTACAGCAAACGGGGGAGAATATTCATCTTAATAATCACTATATGACCTAACCATGAGACTGGAAGCACCTCCCATCTTTGAAGGTCTTGTTTGATTTTGTCGAATAATTGAACAAAATTAGCTTTAAACAACCGATCAGGAACAAAATCACTCCTGGCGTGACATCTGTGCGGATTGGAAAAAAAACCATAAAATCCCTGTCTCCACATACAGATCCACTAGTTGTTTAGTTTGTACAGGGGGTATCGGGAGTCCTTTGGGCAACCTGTCTACCGTGGGATCCATGAGACAGTTAAAATCTCCCCCTTTAATGATATGCCGGGCCCTGAGACTGATCAGTTTAGTGAATGCGTCTACCAGAAATTTGAGGGAATGGGCCGGAGGGCAATAGACATTTAAAACACCATATTCTTCCCCATTTCTCAGGGCTTTGAGAATTACAAACCTCCCGTGTGTGTCTTTAACACACTCTAGTAACTTAAATGGGAGATTCTACCTCACCAATATAGCCACTCCCCTACTTCTGGTATTAAAAGATGAAAAGTAAATCTGATCAAAGCTATTCTGCTGTAGTTTCAAATGCTCCTTGTTATTCAAGTATGTCTCCTGTGACAACGCAACATCCACCTTTTCCAACTCGAAATACCTTCTTTATCTTAACTGGTGAGTGACTCCCCTTGATGTTCCAGGTAACCATTTAATCAAGTCATTAGCCATAACCTTCTGCAGTAACATTTAGATTCCAGTGAGGAGGAACTCAAATTATAAATTGCTGAGCCTTAGTGTCGCAAAATCCATCGAACATAAAAACTACATAAACTAAAGTTGTGGGCGGCACGATGGCACAGTGATTAGCACTGTTGCCTCACAGCGCCAGGGACCCGGGTTCAATTCCCACCTCAGGCGACTGACTGTGTGGAGTTTGCACGTTCTCCCCGTGTCTGCGTGGGTTTCCTCCGGGTGCTCCGGTTTCCTCCCACAGTCCAAAGATGTGCAGGGTTAGGTGAATTGGCCATTCTAAATTCCCCGTAGTGTTAGGTAAAGGGGTAAATGTGGGGTATGGGTGGTTTCGCTTCGGCGGGTCAGTGTGGACTTGTTGGGCCGAAGAGCCTGTTTCCACACTGTAATGTAATCTGTAAAAAAAAATCTGTAAAACCACTACAGTTAACAAACCGACAAAGCTATCAAAGATTGTATACAACAAAAACAAAAAAAACATATAAAGTACCAATGGTGCTGAATAGGGGAGCTCAGCCCCTGCCCAAAGGGGCAACTACCCATCTCAAAACCCACCTTACCCTCCTGCTGTCAATACTGCAGCCAGGGCATTTAAATACCTGAACCGGGCATAAACTGCCCATAATAGGCATCTGGCCATCCCAATCATTTTCCCTTCTCTTAGCTAGAGCCACACTGCAAACACAAGCAGAAAATAAAATAAAAATACACCATGAAATAGCAATGTGAACAAAGAAATTTTGAAAAAAAACGGATAAGTAGCCCACCCATCCTTTGGTATAACAACTTAGAAATTGAAAATACACATCTCAACCACCACCGAGCATAGTTTAGACCCGATTATTACCAATAAAAAAGATAGGAAAAGAAAGCCCTGATGGGACTTCCTCCTTTTTTTAAGGAAAAAACAGAGACATACCCAAACAACACTGCTATTTGTACATACTAAATTTTTCAGATTAAGTTAATTTGCCTTCTCCGACGTGTCAAAGAGAGGTACAGATCCATCTAAGGCAGGGCTGGGCAATTAATTCTTCCAAGGGGCCACATGAGAAACCAGAGTTGTGTTGGAGAGCCGAACCAACAATAAGTTGAACATAATTCTGCTCAGTATTAATTTTCTCCCACTGTAAAAAGTACTAAATTATATAGTTTTGCACTGAAACTTACAATCAAAAGAATAAGGATATTCTGTTACAATAAAGATATGAAATTGTGGAGTAGGTCAAATATAGAAGAAATAAACAGTAAAAACAATCATTTCAGTATTTCATTTTATTTTTAACATGTTAATCTCACAAACTTTATAACCAGACTTTATAAAAGATCTTAAAGTAATGGAATACTTAGGAAGCAGTGATCATAATATGGTAGAGTTCAGTCTGCAGTTTGAAAGAGAGAAGGCAAAATCGGATGTAATGGTGTTACAGTTAAATAAAAGTAATTACGAGGGCATGAGAGAGGAACTGACGAAAATCGACTGGATGCAGAGCATAGCAGGGAAGACAGTAGAGCAAAAATGGCAGGAGTTTGTGGGTATAATTGAGGACACTGTACAGAGATTCATCCCCAAGAAAAGAAAGATTATCCGGGGAGGGATTAGACAGCCATGGCTGACAAAGAAAGTCAGGAAATCTATCAAAGAAAAAGAGAGATCCTATAAAGTGGCCAAGAGCACTGGGAAATCAGAAGATTGGGAAGGCTACAAAAACAAACAGAGGATAACAAAGAGAGAAATAAGGAAGGAGAGGATCAAATATAAAGGTAGGCTAGCCAGTAATATTAGAAATGATAGTAAAACTTTCTTTCAATACATAAGAAACAAACAACAGGCAAAAGTAGACATTGGGCCACTTCAAACTAATGCTGGAAGCCTAGTGATGGGAGATAAGGAAATAGCAGGAGAACTCAATAAGTACTTTGCATCAGCCTTCACAGTGGAAGACATGAGTAATATCCCAACAATGAAAGGCAGTTAGGGGGCTGAGTTGAATATGGTTGCCATTACAAAAGAGAAAGTGCTAGTGGGCGACATCCTAAAGTTCTGAGGGAGGTGGCTGAGGAAATAGCAGAGGCGTTGGTTGAGAT
>NC_057733.1:3486481-3499542 GCF_004010195.1 Chiloscyllium plagiosum
ACTGGGGGCATTCTAGTGAAGTTTGCCGATGATACGAAGTTAGGTGGACAGGCAGGTAGTACTGAGGAAGTGGGGAGGCTGCAGAAGGATCTAGACAGTTTGGGAGAGTGATCCAGGAAATGGCTGATGAAGTTCAATGTGAGCAAATGTGAGGTCTTGCACTTTGGAAAAAAGAATACAAGCATGGACTACTTTCTAAACGATGAGAAAATTCATAAAGCCAAAGTACAGAGGGATCTGGGAGTGCTAGTCAAGGATTCTCTAAAGGTAAACATGCAGGTTGAATCCATGATTAAGAAAGCGAATGCAATGTTGTCATTTATCTCAAGAGAGTTGGAATATAAAAGAAGGCTTGGATCTGCTTTATTTTATTTTTGTTCTATCTTTACTCAGCCCCTTCAGCAGTATTATTACATGCCTGGTGTATACATACACCAGGGTCGTTTGGCCCACAAGGTGGTACTGGGTCTGCATTATGTTTTAATCTCATTTTCTAATCAATCCCTAAGCAATGTTATTACACACCACTGGAGCAAGTGGGGCTTGAACCTGGGTCTCTTGGCTCAGAGGTAGGGACACTACCACCGTACCACAAGAGCCTCAGGCAAGGTCTGCTTTTTTTAAAATATCTGCATAGCCAAATCAATATGTAGATACAAAGGCAATATAAGCTGTAGTGATTGGAACCTGGTCAGCCTGGTGGACTTCATAGAATATGAGTTCCCTGACTGGGGCTGTTAACCAGATGTAAACAGGAGTGTCAGAGGTTCTGCTCACTCTGAGAGCTGGCTCTGAGGGAGCTGGGTCAGTGTCAAGGACTCCATGTGTAAATAATGATGACAGGATACCAGCCCCTGAGGATTTCATAATCCATCAAAAGTGAAGGGAGTTTGAGGGGGAGGGGAGTTGGTAGGGAGAGACAAAGAGGGTCTCAGTCTGTTTTATTAGGTGATAAACTCCAGCTAGGCGCACTATTGCCTGTTTCCAAGGCAACTCATATTCAATAAGCTCCACAAGGAGATTAATTAGTTATTCCCCACAGGCATTCTGGGGGTTATATAAAGTTGAAGGAACAGTTTACGATCAGAGTCTTAGATTTTTAATTTTAGCTTCAGTATGCAAGTTTAAGAGCCTAAACTCATAAAAGCATTACCTTAGGGACTCCTTTCTGGATGGTTGTGGAGAACAGTTTACTTTGCTTGCCTGGCATTTTTAAGTTATGCTGTGATCTCTTTTTCAATAATTATTTACACAAGAAGGTGAAGCAATTTAAATCCTGTTTTGATACTATAATGGTCTGTTTAAGTAACTCCTTTAAATGGTTGCAGGAATGTTTTGTTTTCAAAGGGGGATTTGTGAGTGGGTGTTCTTTTCTGAGCAGTTCCACATGTAGCATTGTTACTCTATGGCGCATTGATTCTGCATATTGTGTATACTGGTGAAAGGCGCAGGTTGGCATAAGGTAGCATGGGCACCATAAAAGGGCATGGTGTGAGTAGGATCATGTATTCATACAAGTGACTTTACTTTGATTTCTGGGGGCTAGCCTAGTTAACTCCACCCTGCAGTTTCTGTCTGAGTGAGTATCATGTTATTGAGATGTGTCTGAGTTACCTGTCTCAGTCGTGGGAATCTGGCGCTGTCTTGTCAGCATTCCTCAAGTTCAGCCTGAAAAGGACCTTTTCATCAACAAAAAGTGGACTTTGTGTTATTCAGTCACATTTCTTTAGCTTTATTTATTCATGGCATCTGGGCATCACCAACCAGGTAGCACTCATTGCTAAATGCCATTGAGAAAGTGATGGCGAGGGCAATTCCTTGAAGCTCTGTGGTGTGGGATGGACAGCCACATATTGTTAAGGAGGAAATTCTGGGGTTTTGACCCAGTGACCAAGTCAGAATGGTGAGTGGTTGGGAGGGGAACTTGCAGATTGTGGTGGCGTTCCCATGTATCTGCTGCCCTTGACCTTCTGGATGGTACAGGCCACAGGTGTGGAAGTTGCCATTGAAGGATCCTTGGTGAGGTGTTGCAGAGCATCTTGTACACTGTATGTCACAATGAGTCAGTGGTGGAGGCAATGAGTGTTGAAGATGGTGAGCTGGTGCAATCAACTGTGCTGCTTTGTCCTGGATAACACTGAATGTCTTGAATGATTATGAACTGCACCCATCCATGCAACTGGGGAGTATTCCATTGCACTTCAGATTTGTGCCTTGTGGATTTTTTTGACAAGTTTTGGGAGTCAGGAGGTGAGTTACTCATCACAGAATTTCTAGCCTCTGACCTGCTCTTGTAGCTACAGGCCAGTCTATTAAGTTTCTCATCAATATTAACCTCCAGGGTGTTGATAGTGAGGGGTTCTGTGATGATCAGCCTATTGAACGTCAAGGGGAGATGGTTAGATTCACTATTGTTAAAGATGGTCAATGCCTGGCACTTGTGTGGCATTAATATTTCTTGTGATTTATTAACCTAAACCTGAATATTGTCCAGATCTTGCTGTAGATGAACAAGAGCTACAACAGTATCTGAGGAGTTGTGAATGGTACTGAATATTGTGCTGTCATCAGCGAACATCCCCACTTCTGACCTTCATTAATGAAAATGGGGATCTCCTGCAGAGATGTCCTGGGACAGAGCTGAGTGAGGTGCAAACACCACAACCATCTTTGTTAAACTAGTAACAGTGTGAAACAAAGCTTTCAAACAGAATATATAAAAAAAGAATTCTATCACTGGAGCCGCGGTGCTCCCTGAGCTGGTTAATAATTACCAAATGTTTGAGTTCCCCAGTAAGGGTCTGGCAGTATGGTCTTTGACAGCATTTCCCTCACAGTAATTGACATACATTATCTTTGTTGATTTGGACTGCATCTTCATGAAGATGAGTCAGACTTAGGTCTTAATGATATGTTACTATAGTAACAGTCAAGGACTTAGCTGTGGTTCACCTACCATCATCTTCAGTCTGTCACAAGGTGGTCACTAATTGAGTTGGACTTGATGAACCCACCCTGAGTCTGAGAAATAAGCCTCATGTAATCTTTGATCTAATCAAGATCAGAGCAAACTAATTAGAGCCATGCTTAAAGCTCTCAATAAGCCCCTTTCCTCTTTCTCAGTGGTGTTTACTTGTTAATGCTAATTTCAATTGATCTAATTCAAGTTGTTTGTCAGGAAACAGGTACTCTTAATGGCACTCCACCATCAGCCAGAACTGGTTAAAGTTCAAAAGCAGCAGATTCATTCTGTTTTGATAAGTAATGAAGTCGGTACAAGCATTAACTGTCAATAAAATATCCTCACTACAGTAATAGGTTGCTGAGATGATCTAACGATGCTTTACACGGCTGAGCACCTCACAAAGATTTTGTTCAGAAACAGCGTTGTCAAGCATGAGTCAGTGTTTAACACTCTCACCTCTGAAAGGTTCTCAGTCATGTTTTGAAGACCATCCATGGCCTCACCCCTCAGTAACTCCCAAGATAAAAACATGACTTGGAGATGCCGGCGTTGGACTGGGGTGTACAAAGTTAAGAATCACATACCAAATTCTGTGTCTTACAGTTGTGTACTCCACAACCACCTGATGAAAGAGCAGCGCTCCGAACGCTAGTGCTTCCAATTAAACCTGTTGAAAGATAAAAACGATAAGTGCTGGAGAAATCTAGCAAGTCAGACAGCATCTGTCAAGAGAAAAACAGAGTTAATATTTCAAGTCCAATATGACTCTAGCACTTCCTGTATTTTTTTCAGATCTTTAGCATCCAAAGGTATTTGCTTTTATTGTAACCCAAGAGAACCAGTTCCTCCAGTTCTAGTTTCTGTCATGGCCGGTTTTTAATTGCCCCCTAATTGTGACCCTGCCTTCACTTCTCTGGGCCTTAGTCTCTGGAATTTTCCCCAGCCCTCTCTCTTTCACCATCCCTCTCGGTTTCTCAAAGGCCCTCGTTAAACCTGTCTCTTAAACCCATTTCTGACCACTTATTTTAAGACATCTGTCAGTTTGAATTGAATTGAATTAACTTTATTGTCACATACTCCCATGAGCACAGTGAAAAATCTACAAGTCACCACTTACAGTGCGATGTCAGGTACAAGGTACCTAGGTACAGATTCCTCAGTACAGATTTTTATGAAAAAAATTAGAAAAATAAAGAAATAAAAAGTCAACATTGTATGAACAAATGAAAAAATAGAGAAATATTAAGTTCAGAAAAACAGACCTTCCAACCCAGTCCACACAGGATCCAAGCCTCCAATCCACATCAGGCCATGAGTCCAAACCACGTCAGGCTTCATCTCGTGATTCTCAAGGCCAGGAAACTCCTCTGGAATCACCTCAAAACCAAATGTCTGGGCTGAGAGACCCCCACACCGAGCTGAGAGACCCCCACACCGAGCTGAGAGACCCCCACACCGAGCTGAGAGGATGTCTTTGTCAAGCCTGCGCTGATGTTGGGAATCCGAGTCTGAGAAGATAGATGAGAGAAGAAGAAAAAATCCCACCAAAAAGGGAAAAAAAAGAGAAAGTAAAAGGAATGGACGGTGCAGACGAGTCCCAGCTGAACATCCTACTCTGCCACCATCTCGGATTGGAAAATGGATTGGTTTGTGTCTGACTACACTGCGGTCAAGTGTCATGGGATGCTTTGCTATGGTCCATGAGAAATGGATGTTACCCATTTTGGGCTGTTCCATTATATACTGATAAAACCTTAAGTTATCTCAGGGTTATGACTTGAAAGAAATTCTGGGATTTACACATTAATCAATCAAAGCCAGCATCTCCATTCTAAGTGATTACAGACCTAGCAGCAGTCTAGGCTTGTTCAATACATTGCAGCAGTTGTATGACTCTTTGATCTTTTACTATAAACTCTGTGTCCTATGATCCTGCCCCACTAGCTACCCGATGAAGGAGCAGCGTTCTGAAAGCTTGTACCTTCAAATAAACCTGTTGGACTATAGCTTAGTGTTGTGAGATTTTTAAGTTTGTCTATTATCAGAAGACTCCAACTTTGATGCTTTGACAAAAATTCAATGAACAATCAGTACGTGGTCAAACCCAGAAATAAAAAAAGCTATCGCATCATTCAAGCTGAACAGGTTTCGTTTGGAAATATTAAAACTGATGTCAGCCATTCATCTGTAAGAACGTATTAATTCATTTCTTTGGATCAGGAGTAGAATTACATAGAGTCAAAAGGTCTAGAACAGGCCCTTCAGCCCAACTTCCCCATGCTGCCCAATTTTCACAATTAATCTAGTCCCATTTGCCAACATTTATTCCATATCTCTCCAAACCCATCCATGTAGCTCTCTAAATATTTATTAAATGAAGAAATTGTAGTTACCTCCACCACCACCCCTGGCAGCCCATCCCAGACACTTATCACCCTGTGTGTGAAAAAATTACCCCTTTTGTACTTTTCCCCATTCACTCTAAACCTATGCCCTCTAGTTTTGGAGTGCTCTACCATGGGGAAAAGCTGTGGCTATCTACCTTATCTATGCCTCTCATGATTTTATAGACTTCTATAAGGTCACCCTTCAGTCTCCAAGGAGAAAAGCCCCAGCCCTTCCAGCCTCGCCTTATAACCCCAAACCTTCCAGTCCAGGAAGCATCCTAGTAAATCTTTTTTGCACTCTTTTTAGTTTAATAATATCCTTTCTATAGTAGGGTGACCAGAACTACACACAGTATTTCAAAAGTGGCCTCACCAATGTCTTCTCCCAATTTCATACTCAATGCTCTGACTGATGAAAGCAGGCATGCCGAAATCTTTAATCAGAAATTCAAAGTTGTTTGCTGTGTGTGTCAAGTTATTGAAAACTTTAAAATCGGCCACACTTTCTTCCCTAAATCTTCCCTAAATCCAGTTTTCACTTTGGATAATCTTACAAACCTACATGACAGTTTCTCTTTTGCCAGTTTCATTCACTTCATAAGTCCTCGTCTGAGGTAGAGGCTTATGAGCTGAATTCAATCCCAGAACTTAAGAGTCCACTGTGGTAACTGTGGGTGCCTTAAATTGTTCATTGAGCTGTTCTAGAGTATCTTAAAGACTCCACTGGCAATCTCCAACAACAAGTGTAAGTTCTCCCAGTTTCCTGGCTAATAATCCTACTTAAATCAGCCAAACCCAGCAGGATAATTTCCTATTCATCTCATTCTTGTTTGTTGGATCTTCCTGTGTGTAGGTTCAACTTCAGAACAACAGCCACCACACTTCAAACCGGTCCGAATATGCAAACTGTTTAAAAACTGTGTTAAGATGCCACATCAATGCAATTTCTCTTTCATTCACTGTATTTAATTGCTCATCTCATTTCTAACAGCAAAACTTTGTTCAATTAAATGCAACACTTTGACCTAAGTTCATTCATGAATACCAGAACTGCTTATCCTTGATCTCTGTCAACACTTCAGAGATTCCATATCCATCTTGAAAAGAAATTGCAGTTCGTTTCAGTGAGGCCTGGAAGGACACTAATAATGGGAGATCTAGATTCTTAAGAGTGAATAGCAACAGGCTTAATTAACATAACTATATGCAGAAGATAGTAAGAGAGAATATCTTATCTGGAACCTTACAGACGCAGGCTCCACCTCACAGTGGTCTGAAATCACTATGACAAAGTGGCTTTACTCTGAGTAAAGGTTCAAGCATCTGTCACAGAGGAGATTTGATTGACGTGTTCAAAATCATGAAGGCTCTGGGCACAGTAATTAGAGGGAAACTATTCCCAAAGGTGGAAGGATAGAGAGTCAGAGAGTCATACAGCATGGAAACAGATCTTACATCCAACTCATCCAAATCATCCAGGCTTGCTAAGTTTTCCAAACTAAACTAGTATCATTTGTCTGCATTTGTCCCATATCCCTCCAAATCTTTCCTGTTTGAGGGTGAGTTGGAGGTTTGGATTAGGAATTGGCTGGCTGGAAGAAGACAGAGGGTAGTAGTTGATGGTAAAGGTTCATCTTGGAGTGCTGTCACTAGCAGTGTTCCGCAAGGATCTGTTTTGGGACCATTGCTGTTTGTCATTTTTATAAATGACCTGGAGGAGGGGTTAGAAGGTTGGGTGAGAAAGTTTGCGGATGATACGAAAGTCGGAGGAGTTGCTGACAGTGAGGAAGGATGTGGCAGGTTACAGCAGGATATAGAAAAGCTGCAGAGCTGGGCAGAAAGGTGGCAAATGGAATGCAATGTAGCTAAGTGTGAGGTGATTCACTTTGGGAAGAATAACAAAAAGATGGGGTACTGGGCTAATGGTCGGATACTTGGTAGTGTGGATGAGCAGAGGGATCTTGGTGTCCATGTACACAGATCTCTGAAAGTTGCCACCCAAGTAAATAGGTTTTCATTGGAGAAAAGAAGGTTTAGGGGTGACTTGATAGAGGTGTACAAGATGATTAGGGGTTTAGATAGGGTTGACCGTGAGAACCTTTTTCCACGTATGGAGTCAGTTATTACGAGGGGGCATAGCTTTAAATTATGGGGTGGTAAGTATAGGACAGATGTTAGGGGTAGGTTCTTTACTCAGCGAGTCGTGAGTTCATGGAATGCCCTGCCAGTAGCAGTGGTGGACACTCCCACTTTATGGGCATTTAAACGGGCATTGGATAGGCATATGGAGGATAGTGGGCTAGTGTAGGTTAGGTGGGCTTGGATCGGTGCAACATCGAGGGCCAAAGGGCCTGTACTGCGCTGTATTCTTCTATGTTCTATGTTCTATGTGAGGGTATGGGGAAAAGGCAGTAGAATGGGCCAAATTCATGTTGTCTGTTTGGAGAGTAGGTGCAAGTATGACGGACTGAATGGCCTTTGTGTGCACCATGATCCTCTTGGGAGTTTGGGACACATGAGAAAAAGCTTCTTACCAAAGGGAATGTTTAAGGTCTGGAATGCACTGGCTGATAGTGTAGCAGGGGGCAGGTCCAATCCTGACTTTCGAAAGAGAATCGGGTAATTATTTGAAAGGGAGGCTTTTGCAGAGTTATGGTTTACAAAAAATGCATGAGTTGAGTTGCTCTCGCTGAGGGCTAGCACAGACACACAGACTCCTTCTTTTAGTCTAACCTCAGCCCATCTGCTGGTGTAACTCTTGCTTTTGCCTTTGTCAGACTCAACTGTGTTCTGCTGACTGGCTTTCCAACTTCCGTTCCCTACAAACCTCCTCTCATGCAAACCTCTGCTACTTCTTCCTGTGACCCGATAATCAATTCAGTCCACCCATCACTGAGCTATGTTGACTCCCCTCATGACATGTCCGTGAGAGCTGTAAACATTGCCCCATTTCACAAGCCAACCTCCCATTCATTGACTCCATCTACTCCTCGCTGCCTCAGGAAGGCCGTCAACATCATCAAAGACCACTCCCTTCCCGGTTATAATCTCCTCTACCCTCTTCTGTCTGGCAGAAGATACAAAAGCTTAAACACACATAACAACAGATTCAAGAACAGCTTCTTCCTCGCTATTGTTAGACTTCTGAGTGGACCTCTCAAATTTTAAATCTAATGTTGATCTCACTCTCTAAGCGCCTTTTCTGCAGCCATAACATTATATACCTCGCTCTGTTCTATTTCCCTGCTGCATTTTGTATGGTATGGTCGTGCCTGTACTGCATGCAAAACAAAACCTTTCACTGTACCTAGGTAATGATAATGATAAATGAAATCAAATCGATTGTCCCCAGGGTTTCACTCCCTCCTTCCTCTGTAGCTTCAAGAACTGCTACCCCCTTACCTAGAACTGTCTTTTCCTCTGATCCAAGCCACTTACCTGTGTTTCCATTCCCATTGATCCCACTATTGGAAGCCTTACAAAATGCCCCTAGGCTGCATAATCCTGAACCCCATATTTAAACAGTACTGCCCCCCCCCCCCTTATCATTTAAACTCACGTCTCCATCAAGCTTTAGAATAGCCTTCTTAATATTATAATCCATGTGCCAATTGGCCTTCAGTAATCCCACAGCAAACCCATATCCAGAGCATAACTGAATTCAAACATTGCTGGTAAAGCTCAGCAGATCTGGTAGCATCTGTGGAGAGAAATCAGAGTTAATGTTTTGAGTCCAGTGACCCTTCTTCAGAATATTCAGAGTATTTTCAGTTTTATTTTCAAAATAATTGTGTTTTATTACTTGTTAAATCTGAATGTTTCAATATTCCACCTGGAGCAGACTGCAGATACATCTGGCAATTTTGACTCCTCGTTGTAAGGAGACGTCTCAGAGGCCAATGTTAAATGGTTGTGCTGTCAGTCATTTCATCCTGATGTGTTCCTCTTGCTTTTTTCTTTCAAACTGTATTAACAGGATAATGGAAGGGCAGCTTATACGATCTCCAGTACCAATTTATTACAATTACATTCAATTTACTTGTTCTTTGTTGAACGAGATAGCGTGCAGTAGAAACGGAAAGACTGCTCAATAATGAAACCAGGACTCAGAGAGAAATTGTTCCTGCAGTTATGATGCATAGTCCACAAAACAGTATCAGTACTGCTCACAGATTGATATCATTACTGTGCACCCCTTCCCAGGAACATAAGGGCCTGGAACTGGAGTGGACATTCAGTCTATGGAGATACTGTGCTATTAAATACAATATTGGCTATTCATGGTTCTCCACTTTATCCTTCCACCCACTCCTCATATTCCTTGATTCACTGAGAGACTGAAACTCTGCTTGCCTCAGCTTTAAATATATTCACCGATGCAGACTCCACAATCCCATGTGTGAGAAAATTTCAATGATTCACAACCCTCTGCCTGTGATGATGGTCCTGAACTTTCAAATCCCCAGCCACAGGAAGCAGCCTCTCAGCCTCTTACCCTGTCAAGCTCTTTCAGAATCTTACATGTTCCAATTAGATCACCTCTCATTTTTCTAAACTAAGAGTGCTTGAAATGTAATAAATGTCAAGGCTAGGGACCAAGTGCTGGGAAGTGGGACTCATGCAGCATAGAAACCCTACAGTGTTGAAGTAGGCCATTCAAGCCCATTGAGTCCACACCGATCCTCTGAAAGGCGTCCTATCCTGACCCACACTCTTCCCTACACTTGTAGCCCTGCAAGTCCCATGGCTAAGAATCTAGCCTATACATCCATGGACACTATGAGCAATTGGCGAGTTTTGAGAAGATTTGAAGCTCAGGTAGAGGTTCTGGATATAGGTTTGCTCGCTGAGGTGGAAGGTTCGGGTTCAGACGTTTCGTCACCACACTAGGTAACACCTTCAGTGAATCTCCGGATGATCTATTGGTGGTGTAGCCCACATTTTATTTATATGTTTGAGTTTCCTTGGGTTGGTGATGTCATTTCCTGTGGTGACATTTTCCTGTGATGATGTCATTTCCTGTTCTTTCTCTCAGGGAGTGGTAGATGGGGTCTAACTCGATGTGTTTGTTGATAGAGTTCCGGTTGGAATGCCATGCTTCTCGGAATTCTCGTGCGTGGCTCTGTTTGGCTTGTCCTAGGATGGATGTGCTGTCCCCGTCGAAGTGATGTCCTTCTTCATCTGTATGTAAGGATATTAATGAGAGGGGGTCATGTCGTTTTGTGGCTAGTTAATGTTCATGTACCCTGGAGGCTAGTTTTCTGCCTGTCCAATGTAGTGTTTGTCACAGTTCCTGCATGGTGTTTTGTAAATGACATTAGTTTTGCTTGTTGTCTGTATCGGGTCTTTCAAGTTCATTAGCTGCTGTTTTAGTGTGTTGGTGGGTTTGTGGGCTACCATGATGCCAAGGGGTCTGAGAAATCTGGCAGTCATTTCCAAGATGTCTTTGATGTAGGGGAGAGAGGCTAGGGTTTCTGGATGTGTTTTATCTGCTTGTTTGGGTGTATTGCTGAGAAATCTGCAGACAGTGTTCATTGGGTACCCGTTCTTTTTGAATACACTGGATAGGTGATTTTCCTCTGCTCTGCGTAGTTCCTCTGCTCTGCAGTGTGTGGTGGCTCATTGAAATAATATTCTACTCAGACCCCCTGCCCTTTAGAATCAGCACTTAAAGTGTTGGTGATGTAATCATGTTACAGCCAACAAATGTTTTAAAAGTTCGCTTTAGAAATAGTGTCACCAATTTGTCAATTGCGTTATAGCGAATTCATATTAATGAAATGCGTGTTATAGCAGAACGACCTGTATTCCACAACAATACACAAAATTTTTATTGAGTCCATGATTCAGGTACAAACCAATTTGACTATAACATAAGTGGTTCACTCAATGTTCCCCTATCAATTCTATCTTTTATATCTATATTTCACACTCACAGCTACTAAATCACAATTCATTAAACGACACCAGATATATCAACAGGCAGATACACTTCATCTTACCCTGGTTATATGGCACACACCAGCTCTTGAATCATCGTATTATGATAAACACAGTGATCAGACTGGCTCCTCCCAGACTCTAAAGACATGCATGAATGACCTTTTCCAATTGCTCATTCATCCTTTAAGCCTGGATAATGTAACCCTCTTCAGCAGAAAGTTGTTTGCACTTAACTGTGCACTGATCCCATAAACAAGGTCAATGGGTGGTGGGAATCCACATCCGCACTGCAGCCAGCGTTACTCTGGTCTGCTGTACTTTCATATTTGGGGGAACTCCAAGAAGCAGTATTTCTGACTGTAGTGATTGTAACGATGTCAGTCAAGAGGATCTCATAGAATATGAGTTCTCGGATTGGGGCTGTTAATCTGGTCCCATCAGTATGTCCTGGCTGATAGATATAAACAGGAGTGTCAGAGGCTCTGTTCACCCTGAGAGCTGGCTCTGAGGGAGCTGGATCAGGGTTAAGGACTCTCTCCTTATAAATAGGTGACTTTGTTGCAGGATACCAGCTTCTGAGGAGTTACTACAGTAACTGGGTCACCGCAACCACACAGTGACAAAGGGTAAGGATTGAGTCTTTAGATTTGGTGTGACAGCAACAGAGAAAGATCTGCAGGGACGTTACCGAGTTTAGAGGGTTTGGTTTATACGGAGAGGCTGGATAGGCGGGGACTTTTTAACCTGGAGCGCAAGAAGCTGAAGGGTGTCTGTATAGAGGTTTATAAAATCATGCTCGGGTGAATAACCAAGGTCTTTTCTCTGTTGTAAAGGGAGTCCAAAACTAGAGGGCATAGGTTTAAGGTGAGAGGGGAAAGATTTAAAAATAACCTGAGGGATAACGTTTTCACACAGAGGATGGTGCATGTAAGGAAGGAGCTACCACAGGAAGTGTTGGAGGGGAGTGCAATTAGAACCTTTCAAAGATATTTGGACAGGTTATTGGATAGAAAAGGTTCAGAGGGATATGTGCCAAAAGCAGGGAATCATAGATTCCCTACAGAGAGGAACCAGGCCATTTGGCCCATTGAGTCCTACACTAACCCTCCAAAGACCATCCCACCCATACCCACCCCCTTCCCTATCCCTGTATTTCCCATGGCGAACCAACCCAACCTGCACATCCCTGAACACTATGGGTAATTTAGCACGGCCAATCCACCTCGCCCGCACATCTTTCGACTGATGGGCTGGTTCCGTTTTGGAAACCTGGTTGGCATGAAAGAGTCGGGCTGAAGGACCTGTTTCCGTGCTGTAGGACTCTTTGACTCGGTAATTTTAAAAGAAATGCTAAAAATAGCATGTGTTGGAGCTTGGAGCTGATGGAATCTAAGGAAATGGCAGGAGTGAAAGCAACCAAAAACAAAAAAAATTGGGAAGGAGAAGGAACAAAAACAAGTGATAAAAGAGAGTACGATACGGATAGACAGAGGGTGAATAGAGGCAGAGAAAAGGAGAGGTGGGCAGAGGCAAGAGAGATAGAGGGAGGTAGAGAAGCAAAGGGATAGAAATGGAGAGAAATGGAGATCAAAGGAGGGTTAAAACCTCCCAGAAACAGAGACAATACACAAAGAGAGCGCAAGAAATAGAGACAGCAAAAGATAAAAAGACAAAAAAAGACAGATTACGAGAAACAGAGAAAGAGACGTATCAGAAACGCAGAAAATTGGAAACCCCTCACACTCCATTCCCCTCCTCACACTCCA
>NC_057733.1:3507811-3513121 GCF_004010195.1 Chiloscyllium plagiosum
ACACACACACACACAGACACACACACACACAGACACACACACACTCTCACACACACACACAGACACAGACAGACTCACACATACACACACAGACTCACACAGACACACACAGACTCACACAGACACACACTTTGAAAAGCCATTGTCGCTGCCTTGCAGGGGGAAAGCTGTCAAATTCAAACTCTAGCCACATTTCTCTAGCCACAGTCCTCCGCTGGAATATCAGCCAAGGTTACCAAAGTATAAGAGGATGGAAAATAGCACAGAAAGAGGTCACTGTGATGAAGGGTCAGTGACCGAAAGCATTAACTTTGTTTCTCTTTCTCTATAAATGCTGCTGAGAGATCGGAGCATTTTCAATGTTTGTATAAATAATCAGGGATTGGCTTGCATTGTGTTTAGGGGATTTTTTTATACTCACTTAAGTGGATGTGAGTGTCACTGGTATTTATTGCCCGTCCCTAGTTGCCCCTTGAATAGGTGGTGATGAGTTGCCTTCTCAAGCCCACTGCAGTACACCTCCAAGTCAGGATGGTGAGTGGCTCGGAGGGGAGCTTGCAAGGGTTGGTGTTCCCATGTATCTCCTGCCCTTGTCCTTCTTGATGGAAGTGGATGTGGGTTTGGAAGGTGTTGTCTAAGGATCTTTGGTGAATTTCTGCAGTGTATCTTGTAGATATGACACACTGCTGCTACTGAGCGTGGGTGTTGGAGGGAGTGGATGTGGTGCCAGTCAAGCAGGAGCTGCTTTGTCCCTGGATGGTGTCGAGCTTCTTGTGTTGTTGTTGGAGCTGCCCCCATCCAGGGCAAGTGGGGAGTATTCCATCACACTCCTGACTCATGCCTTGTAGATGGTGGACAGGCTTTGGGGATAATATGGAGGAGCTGGTTTTGGACTGGGGTGGACAAATTTAAAAATTACACAACACCAGGTTATGGTCCAACAGGTTTATTATTTGGAAGCTCTAGCTTTTGGAGCGCTGCTCCTTCATCAGGTAGCTAGTGGCGCAGGATCATAGGACACTGAATTTATAGTAAAAGATCATTGATGTCAATGATTGCCAGCCCACCTCACCTCTGGAATTCAACTCTTTTGTCCCTGTTTGAATCAAGGCTGTAACACAGTCAGGAGCTGAATGGCCCCAGTGGAACCCAATCTGGGCGTCACTGAGTCGGTGCTTTGTAAATGTAGTTTGCATGTCCACACGACAACAGCCACTGAACTTCAACACAATCCCTTCCGTGGGGAACACTTTGAGACATTCCTGAGAGAGTTGGTTAGTCCTTGACATTTAATGTCATCGTTCCTGCTTTGCTTTTCCCTGCAGTGTGAATTCTGACCAATGCCATGGTACAAGGGTCATTGCATTTACTGAAAGGGAGGATCCCTGTTACTTCCTCAGGGCTAGAGGGTGATCAGCAGAATAGAAAGGAGATGATATAGTTCCAGCCAACATATTGTAAATTTCATGCTCTGGCATTTGGAAATTTCACCCATTGGAACATCCCTTAAAATGTCACTCAGACTTTCATCAACAGAAGTTTGCAGTGTACCAATCTTTCTCAATGCACCATAGAAAGCATTCTATCACAGCTTGGTATGGCAACTGCTCTGCCCTAAGAAACTACAATGAACACAGCCCAGACCATCATACAAAGCAACCTTCCATTCATTGACTCCATCTACATTTCCCACTGCCTCGGGAAGGCAGCCAACATCACCCCCTCTCACCCCGGCTCCAATCCCTTCCACCCTCTTCTGTCAGGCAAAAGATACAAAAGCTTCAACATTTGTACCAACAGATTCAAGACCATTCTCAATGAACATTATGTTTAAATGTTGACCTTGCTATTGTACACCTTCTCTGCAGTGGAACATCGTATTCCTCATTCTGTTCAATCACCCGATGATCTTTGTATAATATAATCTGGGGGTAACTGAACGCAAAACAAATCATTTCACTGTGCACGAATCAAATTAAGGAATAGAAATAGGAGGAGCCTATTCAGCCCTTTGGACCCACACAACTGTTCCATCCCATCTCAGCTGATCTTCTCCCTCAGCATTAGTTTCTTACACTATTCCATGTCTCTTGATTAGATTAGATTAGATTACTTTACAGTGTGGAAACAGGCCCTTCGGCCCAACAAGTCCACACCGACCCGCCGAAGCGCAACCCACCCACACCCCTACATTTACCCCTTACCTAACACTACGGACTATTTTGTATGGCCAATTCACCTGACCCTGCACATCTTTGTGACTGTGGGAGGAAACCGGAGCACCCGGGGGAAACCCACGCAGACACGGGGAGAACGTGCAAACTCCACACAGTCAGTCGCCTGAGGCGGGAATTGAACCCGGGTCTCTGGCGCTGCGAGGCAGCAGTGCTAACCACTGTGCCACCGTGCCGCCCACAAATATCTTATTGGTGTTAATATCTTATTGGTCTCAGTCTGCAACTTAACAATTTACAGACCATGGAACGTAATGGATTACAACGCACGCCATAAGGAGTCCTTGGTTTATTTTCGCTGATGAAATACTCGGTAGTTAGTCACTAGAGCAGGAATTCATGAATGACAGATCTGGGAGAGCAAGAAAAATCAGAATGGTGTGTTACCTCCCTGGTGCCAGGATCAAGGATGTCTCAGAGAGGGTGCAGAATGTTCTCAACGACATTGGAAGGGAAAAGGATGAGATTCTGAAGGGAGATTACAGAGAGTTAGGCAGGAATTTAAAAAGGAGGTCCTCAAGGGTAGTAATATCTGGAGTACTCCCGGTGCTATAGGCTAGTGAGGGTAGGAATAGGAGGATACAGCAGATGAATACATGGCTGAGGAGCTGGTGTATGGGAGAAGGATTCACATTTTTGGATCATTGGAATCTCTTCTGGGGCAGAAGTGACCTGTACAAGAAGGATAGCATCTGAATTGGAAGGGGACTAATATACTGGCAGGGAAATTTGCTAGAGCTGCTCAGAAGGATTTAAACTAGTAAGGTGTGGAAGTGGGACCCAGGGAGCGAGTGAGGAAAGAGATCAATCTGAGACTGGTACAGTTGAGAAAGTAAGAGTCAGGGCAGGCAGGGACAAGGTAGGACTGATCAATTAAACTGCATTTATTTCAATGCAAGAGGCCTAACAGGGAAGGCAGTTGAACTCAGGGGAGGATTAGGAATATGGGACTGGGATATCATAGCAATTACAGAAACATGGCTCAGGGATGGACAGGATTAGCAGCTTAATGTTCCAAGGTATAGATGTTATAGAGAGAATAGAAAAGGTGGAGGGGATGAGGGGGGAGAGGCGTTTTGATAATGGATAGCATTACAGCTGTGCTGAGGGAGGATATTCCCAGAAATACATCCAGGGAAGTTATTTGGGTGGAACTGAGAAATAAAAAAGGGATGATCACCTTATTGGGATTGTATTAGAGACCCCCTAATAGTCAGAGGGAAATTGAGAAACAAATTTGTCAGGAGATCTCAGCTATCTGCTAGAATACTAGGATGGTTATGGTATGGGATTTTAACTTTCCAAACATAGACTGGGACTTGGATGGAGAGGAATTTGTTACATGTGTACAAGACAATTTTCTGATTCAGTATGTGGATGTACCTATTAGAGAAGGTGCAAAACTTGACCTGCTCTTGGGAAATAAGGCAGAGCAGGTGACTGAGGTGTCAGTGGGGGAGCACTTTGGGGCCAGCGACCATAATTCTATTAGTTTTAAAATAGTGATGGAGAAGGATAGACCAGATCTAAAAGTTAAAGTTCTAAATTGGAGGAAGGCCAATTTTGATGGTATTGGGCAAGAACTTTCAAAAGCTGATTGGGGGCAGATGTTCACAGGTAAAGGGACGGCTGGAAAATGGGACATCTTCCAAAATGAGATAACAAGAAGCCAGAGACAGTATATTCCTGTCAAGGTGAAAGGGAAAGCTGGTAGGTGTAGGGAATGCTGGATGACTAAAGAAATTGAGGGTTTGGTTAAGAAAAAGAAGGAAGCATATGTCACGTTTAGACAGGAGAGATCGAGTGAATCCTTTAGAAGAGTATAAAGGCAGAAGAAGTATATTTAAGAGGAAATCAGGAGGGCAAAACGGGGACATGAGATAGCTTTGGCAAATAGGGTTAAGGAGAACCCAAAGGGATTTTATAAATTTATTAAGGACAAAAGGATGACTACGGAGAGAATAGGATCCCTCAAAGATCAGCAAGGCGGCCTTTGTGTGGAGCTGCAGAAGATGGGGGAGATACTAAAGTGGTATTTTGCATCAGTGTTCAATGTGGAGAAGGATTTGAATATATCAAAGGTAGGAAATAGATGGTGACAACTTGAAAAATGCCCATATTACAAAGGAGGAGGTGCCAGACTTCTTAAAATGCATGAAGGTGGATAGGTCCCAGTGACCTGATCAGGTGTACCCTAGAACTCTATGGGAAAAGCTAGGGCAGTGATTACTGGGCCTCTTGCTGAGATATTTGTATCATCGATTGTCACAGGTGAGGTGCCGGGAGACTGGAGGTTGGTAAACGTGGTGGCACTGTTTAAGAAGGGCGGTAAAGACAAGCCAGGGAACTACAGACCAGTGAGCCTGACCTCAGTGGTGGGCAAGTTGTTGGAGGGAATCCTGCGGGACAGGATGTACATGTATTTGTAAAGGCAAGGACTGATTAGGGATAGTCAACATGGCTTTGTGCATGGGAAATCATGTCTCACAAACTTGATTGAGTTTTTTGAAGAAGTAACAAAGAAGATTGATGAGGGCAGAGCAGTGGACGTGATCTATATGGACTTCAGTAAGGCGTTCGACAAGGTTCCTTGTGATAGATGGTTAGCATGGTTAGATCACATGAAATTCAGGGAGAACTAGCCATTTGGTAGAAGACAGAGGGTGGTGGTGGAAGGTTGCTTTTCAGACTGGAGGCCTGTGATCAGTGGTGTGCCACAAGGATCGGTGCTAGGTCTATTGCTTTTCATCATTTATATAAATGATTTGGATGTGAACCTAGGAAGTATGGTTGGAAAGTTTGCAGATGACACCGAAATTGGAGGTGTAGTGGACAGCGAAGGTTACCTCAGAGTACAACGGGATCAATGGGCGGCACGGTGGCACAGTGGTTAGCACTGCTGCCTCACAGCGCCAGAGACCCGGGTTCAATTCCCGCCTCAGGAGACTGACTGTGTGGAGTTTGCACATTCTCCCCGTGTCTGCGTGGGTTTCCTCCGGGTGCTCCGGTTTCGTCCCACAGTCACAAAGATGTGCAGGTCAGGTGAATTGGCCATGCTAAATTGCCCATAGTGTTA
>NC_057733.1:3514412-3515945 GCF_004010195.1 Chiloscyllium plagiosum
ATGCAGACACGGGGAGAACGAGCAAACTCCACACAGTCAGTCGCCTGAGGCGGGAATTGAACCCGGGTCTCTGGTGCTGTGAGGCAGCAGTGCTAACCACTGTGCCACCGTGTGTCATAGAGTCATACCACACAGAAATAGATCCTTCGGTCCAACCAGTCAAGCCGACCATAATCCCAAACTAAACTGGTCACACCTGCCTGTTCTTGACCCTTATCCAAATGTCTTTTAAAGGTTGTAACTATACCTGCATCCACCACTTCCCGTAGAAGGTCATGCCATACATGAACCACCCTGTGCAAATAAATTGTCCCCCATGCCTTTTTTAAATCTTTCTCTTCTCACCTTAAAAATATGCCCCCCAGTCTTAAAATCCGCCAACCTAGGGAAAAGACACCTGCCATTCACCTTATCTATGCCCCTCATGGTTTTATAAGTTTCAATAAGGTCACCCCTCAACTTCTTACGCTCCGGTGAGAAAAGTCCCAGCCTCTCCAGCCTCTCCTTCTAACTCAAGCCCTCCATTCCCAGCAACATTCCCGGCAAGTCTCTTCTGTCCAGTTTAATAATATCCTTCCCATAACAGGGAGACCAGAACTGGACACAGTATTCCAGAAGAGGCCTCAAAAAGGTTCTGTACAATATCAACATGACATCCCAAGTCCTATACTCAAAGGTGAGAGCAACAAAGTCGTGTGCTAAATGCCTTCTTAATAATGGATGTTATACCTACAGTAGCCACTGTCTTACAGCAGGCCATTGTTCAATAGAACTGTAGACCTCTGATAGGCCAGTGGCTCTTGACTCGAGGGGCTTCCAGTCATGTGATCCTTGATCCCTGGGAAGGCTCACTGTTGTCTAGTTATGTGCCTGAATGGCATTTAATTCAGCAGGCCTTTCCCAAAAGGGGATGATATAGAGCTCTCATTGGTTCCCCAAAATGTAAATGCAATTCCTGTTGTTTCCATCAAGTGTCTGCTGACTTAATTCCTGTGAGGAACTGGGGACAAAGGTTAAGGATGATGATAAAGTCGCAGCTGCTGCTGATGCATAGTCACCGGGTCTTGAGGCATTGAGTTGTCCTCTGTATGAGT
Source organism: Chiloscyllium plagiosum (assembly GCF_004010195.1). Taxonomy (NCBI): domain Eukaryota; kingdom Metazoa; phylum Chordata; class Chondrichthyes; order Orectolobiformes; family Hemiscylliidae; genus Chiloscyllium; species Chiloscyllium plagiosum. The sequence goes on from NC_057733.1 coordinate 3,515,507, forward strand.
ATAGAGTCCTGTCATCAACTGACCATCTGTGTATGTGGAAACACTGCTCCTCAAAAGGTGAGGGGACTTGAGCCTCTATCGATCGATCCTGTCAGGTAGATAGTGTGAGATGAATTTTAACCCTTTCCCTCCTGTCGCTATTGGCCATACAGCAGGCGTGTACTCACAATGATGCTGGTTGGCTTTCCCATTAATGGTGATGGGTAATGAATGCTGTCTTTATCAGTGATGCTTTCGCCCTGTGAATGGGTAAATAGCATGGCCACTGTCAGCAGACTGTCTCCAAGAGGGAACTGAGAGGGCAGCGGCAGGAACAGAACCTTTGTTAAGGCAGATCCACCACCACCACCACCTCCCGTTTCCCCCCCCAACACACACACACACACACACTCACACTCACAACACACACACACATATGCACAAACACTCACACAGAGAC
>NC_057733.1:3516445-3524516 GCF_004010195.1 Chiloscyllium plagiosum
CCCTCTGACAGTGCCGCACTCCCTCAGTGATGATCGTCTGACAGTGCGGCACTCCCTCAGTACTGACCCTCCGACAGTGCAGCACTCTCTCAGTACAGTCCCTCTGACAGTGTTGCACTCCCTCAGTACTGACCCTCTGACAGTGCCGCATTCCCTCAGTGATGAACGTCTGACAGTACAGCACTCCCTCAGTAATGACCCTCTGACAGTGCAGCACTCCCTCAGTACTGACCCTCTGACAGTGCAGCACTCCCTCAGCACTGTCCCTCTGACAGTGCAGCACTCCCTCAGCACTGACCCTCTGACAGTGCAGCACTACCTCAGTACTGACCCTCTGACAGTGCAGCACTCCCTCAGCACCGACCCTCTGACACTGCAGCACTCCCTCAGCACTGACCCTCTGACAGTGCTGCAGTCCATCAGCACTGACCCTCTGACAGTGCAGCACTCCCTCAGCACTGACCCTCTGACAGTGCTGCACTCCCTCAGTACTGACCCTCTGACAGTGCCGCACTCCCTCAGTGATGAACGTCTGACAGTGCAGCACTCCCTCAGTAATGACCCTCTGACAGTGCGGCACTCCCTCAGCCTGACCCTCTGACAGTGCAGCACTTCCTCAGCACTGATCCTCTGACAGTGCAGTACTCCCTCAGCACTGACCCTCTGACAGTGCAGCACTCCCTCAGCTCTCCCTCAGCACTGACCCTCTGACAGTGCAGCACTCCCTCAGCCCTGATCCTCTGACAGTGCAGCATTCTCTCAGTAATGACCCTCTGACAGTGCAGCACTCCCTCAGCACTGACCCTCTGACAGTGCAGCACTCCCTCAGTACTGACCCTCTGACAGTGCAGCACTCCCTCAGCACTGACCCTCTGACAGTGCTGCACTCCCTCAGCACTGACCCTCTGACAGTGCAGCACTCCCTCAGTACTGACCCTCTGACAGTGCAGCACTCCCTCAGCACTGTCCCTCTGACAGTGCAGCACTCCCTCAGCACTGACCCTCTGACAGTGCTGCAGTCCCTCAGCACTGACCCTCTGACAGTGCAGCACTCCCTCAGCACTGACCCTCTGACAGTTCAGTACTCCCTCAGCACTGACCCTCTGATTGTGCAGCACTCCCTCAGTACTGACCCTCTGACAGTGCAGCACTCCCTCGGTACTGACCCTCTGACAGTACAGCAGTCTCTCTCTCTCTTACTGTGAGTTTTAACCTAAATAACATGATTGGGTCTCTGTTCCTGGAACAACACAGCAGTGTGACTCAAAGGCCTGACTGCCTGTTTTCTGCATTGTCAGGCAGTCAGATATAAAAGGCCCAAGTTAGTGGGTAAATCGAATACAGAAAACAACAGTACAAGTAGGAGATAAACTTTCTGGAGTTCTGTTTTAATCTACGCCAGGAAATTTGGATTGGTGCATATCAGAATTTTCCAAGTTTCACTATTTCTTCCATCTAACCAGTGGTGGTATCGGTTGGGGTGCTATGCATAAGCTGTTTTCTCCCTGGGAAACGTACAAGTGTAAACCCAGGATATGGTCAGGCTCCTTTCTCACTACAACTGAAGCAAATAGTCTTTGAACTCCTGATGTGTCCCTGTGCTACAATCAGCAATCGTCACTGGTTAGTACTCAGGAGCAGGAACGTGGATTGGTTTCTCCTCCCCCCAGGCCACTGTCGTGGGGGGAGGGTGGGGGGGAGTCAGTTAGTGGGGTTGGGGGGAGGTTGGGGAGGGAGAGGATGGAGTGTTGATCTGAGGTTGCTCTTAGCATCCCAACCAGCTCTCCCCTGCGGAGTGCTAACTCAACAGTGTGATGTTAAGGCGAAAAGCCATGTCCCCCTTGGCAGTAGAACGTGGGTCAAATTCATGCATCTCTGCTGCTCTTCTGTACCCCTAGCGAAAGCCCAAATGCAGTGAGAGGGGAGAGTGATAAAACCTTAAGCAATCAGAAGTTAGATGTCAATAGGGATGTCCAATTCTAGGCTTTGAGCACTGCACCCAATTCTAGGCTTTGAGCACTGCACCCAAGTCTTGGCTTTGAGCACTGCACCCAATTCTTGGACAGTTAACCTTGACGATGGAAACATCGAAGTTTTGCTGAAGAATCAGCTACCTGCTGAGCCGGAGTGTGTGTGTGGGTGTCACCTGGATCAATGGCAAGGGCTCACTGCAGGAAGGGCATGTGATTGTAAAACCACCTGCCAATTCCATTACCACTGGTGGGTGCTGTGAATGTGAGTGTGGGGACTTCATGTCACATGGTAAAAGTCAATGGGTGGAGAGAGATGGAACCAAAGATTTTTACAGGAAATCATTTGACACATTATACCCATGCTAGCTCTTTCCTAGAGCAATCCAGAACTAAGTTTGTTTCCATCTTGCCCAATGTATTTGTTTCAAATATTTATCCAATTTCCTTTAAAATATGCAATGGCCTCTACTTGACCATTCACTGTGACAAAACTCCATTCTCCGGTAACTTCAGCTTAAAGACATATTCCCTAATCTCTTTCCTGACTCTCTCAGTGACAGTTCGCCATTGATGAGCCCTTCTCCCTGACTCACCAGCTAAAGGAAATTCTTTCCCCATATATCCATCAGAAATTGACATTGTATCTTTGGAAAGATAGGTTAGATGGGCCACATGGTCTCCTGGTCCAAGCCTGTCTCTGACCTTCATGGCTAATGTTATAGACATTTGTGTCAAGAACATAAATTTGACCTGACACCTCACAGATCATTCAAATTAAACAAACCTTTGCAATTGTGTGTAACTTGGTGAAATTTAAAATTGATGAGAAAAAACTTAGGTTAAATGTTCAGCACTAACTTGTGAAGTGACCCTGATATTTTGTTGAGTCATTCCTGGCTGTGTCAGGAATCGTGGTGCTTTTGTTTCATAGTCAGAGAACTCAAGTCCTGTTTCATAGGACCTGAGCACAAAATCCAGGCCGACACTCCCATGCAGCAGTGAGAGGGTGCTGCACTGCCAGAAGTCTCTCTATTGGATCAGATGTTAACCTAAGGCCCCATCTTATCCTCCCAGGTGGACACAATTGACACTATTTTAAAGGCCAGCAGGGAGTTATTCCTAAGATTCTAACAGAAAGTTATCCCTCAGTTACAAAGACAAAAGCGGATTACCTGGTCCTTATTGCAATACTCTTGCCTTGTAAAATATTGGAATTCAAACAGTCATTACAACAATGAGTTTGTTTTTATCCATTCACTTGTTGCTGGCTAAGTCACTGATAACTGCCCATCCCTAGTTGTCCAGAGGGCAGTTAAAAGAACTCATTGCTCTGGATCTGGAGTCACGTGTAGGCCAAACCAGGTAAGGATGACCACTTCCTTCTCTAACGGACATTAGTGACCCAGATGTGTTTTCCCCCTGACAGTCAACACCATTAGAATCTTGATTCCCTGGCAAGATGTGAACCCAGGTCCCCAGAACATTACCGAGGTCCCTGGATTAATAATCACATGTTAATGACATGCTATCACCTCCCCTCTGAGTGACTGTAGTCATTTGGTGGAAAACAACTTGAGCATCGCTGAAAGACATGTGCTGTCAACATTTTGGCAACCAATCTCTTCTCATAAATTATAAATGTTATTTCCCCTTCGGTATTACTTCGGGCTGATACACACAGGATGAAAAAACTTTGACTAAACACATCAGCAACATTGAGTGACTACAATTCAAAACTTCCTTCACTGGCTGAAATGCTCTTTGAGACATCTGGATCATGAAAGACGTTGTATAAATATTTCCTTTGCAAGTCTGTGGGATCTTGCTGTGCATCAAGTGACAACAGTGTTTCCTGCCCTACAGCAAGTGATGACATGTCAAAGTACTTAATTACCTTTACAGACTGTGTGTTTGACCTTGTTGCGTTCCATCAATCTAGATTTTGGGCCCACGTTTCTGTGGTAGGGCTTGAATATTTAATCTTTTTGGTAGAAACTGGCCTGTGTGCTCCCAATGGAGAGGGGATAACTTTTGAAGATCAGCCAGAGAAATCCAATTGTCAATCTTGTAGGATATAGGTAAAGCAGTGTTGCTTCTGCAATCATAATTACTTATGCAAGGTAAATGAACTCACAGCAGTGTACAATTGTTTCAGCCAAGAGCTGAGTTAACAAGAATGGAAACTATGTGAAGGAAATACATAATTGTTTTTGGTATGTGCATGCAAGAATGAAATTTGCCTGCAAACAATGGTAGATGTTACAGACAAATAGATAAGGTGCTGTGAGGGGAGGGGGTTAAGCTGGATATGCCTGTACAAACAATAGTTATAAGCATCTATTTCCCGCTTCTGCAAAAACAAGAATAAACCACAATCAAGAGATCAGAAGGTCATAAAGCTCAGTATGGGCAAAGAATAAAAGGAAATGTTGCTTTGGCAGCACGGAAACAGATGGCAGTGAAGAAGGATATATAACAATAAGACCACAGAGGGAGGTGGTCAAACGGCCTTGTAAGGCCAGAGATAAACATTTTGCCGCGGACAAGGCTGGATGAGTTCAGAGATAAACAAGAGTAGTGGGCGTTAGGCTTAGAGTAGTGGGAAATGTAAACGGGGGAGGAGCAATGGGAGGAGGGAAGAGAAACGGATTACATAAATATTGTGTTACTCGTTAAATTCAGTGTGTGTGTGACTGCCTTTGTAAACAGTAGACACCACATCCCTCTTGCAAGAGCGTAATAAACGATACTGCTGCTTCAGATCTTGTCTCGGACTGAAATTATTGAAGTGAGTGGGCTTCGTTTCTCACAATCTCATGGAAGATTTATGGTCCATTTTGGAAGGATAATTTCCACAATTTTCAGATCCAGGATATCTCAGGCGTCTAACTGGATCTGAGATACCTGAACAGATCTCTGTACTCCCTGTGAGGAAAGTCCCACACTTGGGGCATGAATTCCTGGAAATTGCTTGGTGATGTATAAATAATTTAAACAAATCATCCAGCTGAGTCAGATCAGAAGCATGTGTTTAATTTAGTGAAAAAGTATTTTTCAAGCTTATCCCATAGCTACACATTTCTGAGTTTCTTCTGAAGTTATAGTCAGAGTTGAGAGGAATTCCTCAGGACAAACCAGGCAGGTTATTTTCAGTCAAAAAGAGATAGTGTGAATACTTTACCGCAGTGGATTTGAAGTCAGGATGCTGGAGACATCTTGATTCAAGCAGAACATTTAATAATTCCTTTATACAGAAAGCCACAGAGAGATATCAGCCATTTGTGGCCACTGCATTGTGCTCAATTTCAGTGTTGGAGACTTAAGTCAAGCTTTTCTTTTCGGAAAAATACAGATATGGTTAAAAGATCTGCAAATGGACAAAGGAATCAGATTACTTGCGAAAGATTAATTATTGGTTTGACAGTACTTTGTTCGCTTATAAATCCCACCATAGCCCTGCATCACCTCCACATGCTCTGTGATAGATCAAACCTATCACCAAGTAGTCTGGATTTGGGATTCTCTGTTTTATAGTTCCATGTCTCCTGGCCTCAGTCGAACTCATTCCAATGTATGGCCCAAACATTGGAGAGGTAGGTTACCAGGAAATGTAACAGTTGACAAAAAAAACGGAGAATTGACTCTGTGATGGAATCCTTCACAATCAAACATTAGAACCAAAGCAAACACAAGGGGAGGCTATCTCCCACCACTGACTGAATTGCATCCAGTTGTGCTGCGTTAGCCAGCAACTTGTTGATATTGCAACATGCAACATAGAGGTTGTTCCATTTGATCCAATGGAGTTTGGTTTGTTTGCTCAACATGTGGAACCTGGTGACTTTATTCTCTTTGTAAGTATCTGGCAATTCAAACTTTGTTACCTTCTTAAAAATAAAACATAATGCTGCCTGACCAGATTGTCAGGATTGTCAGGGATCACAACACATCCTTCTCTGGGGTAGTGGGATATAATGCGGGGTCTATCTCAAAGCCATGATGCACACTCAGGATGACTTACATACAGGAAAGAAACTGCATTTCGCACCTTTTACAACATCAGCATGTCCTAAAACACCTTCGGACCAATGAAAAACTCTCGAAATGTAGGAAAAATGCCAACAGTTTATGCACAGTAAGCTCCCATTAACAACAATGTGATTAAAAAAGGTAATCTGTTGTGTTTAATAAAAAAAAATGTTGGAAAGATTCAGCAGACCATGCTTGTGTTCCCTCCATGCAAGTGCAGTAATTTGAATTTGGACGTGGCAGAGGATTGATTGAGGGATAAATGTTGACAAAGACAGTGAGGAGAATATTCCTGGTCTTCTTTGAAATGGCGCTTTGGGATCTTTGACACCAACATGAGAGTGCACGTAGGGTTCCTCACCTCAGTCAAAAACTGATGCCAGCAACAGTGGCTGCAGTCCCTCAGAACTGAACATGTCTTAGATTATAGGCTCAGGTCCCGAAAGGGAGAGGGGTTTAAGCCACAGCTTTCTGACTGGGTAACGGTAGTGCTGACCACTGAGCCATGCTGATCCTTCCTGTTATCACTGTGAGCGTTTTAACAGTCAAACATGAGATCAACATTTAGGTGAGACAGGTTGCTCTTGGAATGTCTCAGTCGTTACTGTCTAGTGGGGTCTGGCTGGGATGCCTGGGACCAAATGGAGCCAGGGAACAGGGTGATGATTAATTGAGAGGAATTGGAGTAATCATTAGGGTTAACGTTTTAGGATTTTGTGCTTTGTGAGAGGAAGTGAAACCCAGGTTAGAATGAACTTTATCGAGCCAACAGTTTAACCTGTGCTATTTGGCTTCAAGTACCAGGACCCTGCACTCCTCATGAAATCAAACATCTTCATTCCTAACAAAACACAATGAGATGCCTCTGTTTCTACCCTGGGTAGACCGCGTTCTGCCAGCACTCACTCAGGCCTCGATTAACAGAAACAATTCTGTAACTGTCAGGAGAATTCTGCAAAGTCAGCAAGAATGCCTGCCGCTGGGTAGCAGTATGGCACTCTGAGGATGCATCCTCCCAGTTGGTGCGTCATTGGTGTAACCCCTTCCCCAGTCTGAGTACATCCTTCACCCTCAAGAACAGGCACCTGAACACTGGGGCTGGTGCTCAGATTCTAACCATCGTCCCATGTTGTCGCTCCACACCTCAATTCATGTTCAATGGCCACTCGCGGTTCAAACTGTTGGGGATACCCTACAGGAAGTGAGGGAGTCACACTACAGGAAGTGAGAGAGTCACACTACAGGAAGTGAGAGAGTCACACTACAGGAAGTGAGGGAGTCACACTACAGGAAGTGAGAGCAGGATCCCTCGAGCACTATGGTGCTCTAAACCAGGGCATCCGAAAGTCTTTTGTAATGTACTTTTCATGATCCAACCCCTCACAGTGGCCTGCACATGAGTTTACCTGCAGATTGGATATTTAAATTAGACAGAAGTAATTCCTATTGTCAGCATATCAGTCAGTGTTAGAGCTGAGAAACTTGCAATCCATTGAGTACTTATTCAGATAGGGAAAACATTTAACCAATACACAGCATTTCTTTCAAGCAGCAGCAGACTGATACAATTATTTTCTTCACAATTGAGAGTGATGTTAGACACAGAAAGGACTTGTTACAATCAGCACCACATGCACACTGACCGGCAATGCACTGGCTCAGGGCACAGCTGAGTGTGTTGAAGATCTAAGACCCCTCAAGAGGGGCCTCTTGGTTCAAGATCGGTCAAAAGAATCGACAAATGCGGTCTATTCAAAAAGCAAGGGTCATCAGTTTATTGAATTAAGGTACCTTGACGCAATTCTATCCAGCAACACACAGGTCCACCTCTGGATGGACAAAACAGCCACAGAATTACAAAGACACAGCTAACACGGCAGTGTCAAAACCTCACGCAACAACTGAACAAAGCAGGTTCATAGCTCCTTGAAAGTGGAGTCGCAGGTAGATAGGATAGTGAAGAAGGCGTTTGGTATGCTTTCCTTTATTGGTCAGAGTATTGAGTACAGGAGTTGGGAGGTCATGTTGTGGCTGTACAGGACATTGGTTAGGCCACTGTTGGAATATTG
>NC_057733.1:3524560-3528520 GCF_004010195.1 Chiloscyllium plagiosum
TAGAGGGCATAGGTTTAGGGAGAGAGGGGAAAGATATAAAAGAGACCTAAAGGACAACTTTTTCACACAGAGGGTGGTACGAGTATGGAATGAGCTGCCAGAGGAAGTGGTGGAGGCTGGTACAATTACAACAATTGAAAGGCATTTGGATGGGTATATGAATAGGAAGGGTTTGGAGGGATATGGGCCGGGAGCTGGCAGGTGGGACTAGATTGGGTTGGGATATTTGGTCGGCTTGGACAGGTTGGACTGAAGGGTCTATTTCCATGCTGTTCATCTCTATGGCTCTATGACTCTAACTCTCCGGGCACCTTCTGAATATTCACTCACAACAATCATCATCTCCAAGCATAATTCCCCTCCCTCCATTATGTCCCGGGGGGGATTGGTGGTTACAGGATGTTTCTCCCTAATTTCCTCGTCCAGTGAAGTTAGACAGGTACATGGGTTACAGGTATAGCAATGGGCTGAATGGCCTGATTCTATGGTTCTATAATTCAACAGGCACTGGTGAGTGGACTCTGATTATTGAACTGGGGAAGGAGGTGGTATTATTCACAGATGAATACTATTGTAGCCCCCCTGGCTCTTACCTGAAATATCTACAACACCATCCTTTCCCCAGCTGGGTGCTATCTGATAGAATATACCCTCAAGTCTCACCCACAAGATTAAGCCATTAATTTCACTAATCTCACCCTGTTACTACTCAGTGACCCAACTTAATGTTGATCAGATTCCCTTAGTGCTGGAAGAAGTGAGGACTGCAGATGCTGGAGATCAGAGTCGAGAGTGTGGTGCTGGAAAAGCACAGCAGGTCAGGCAGCATCCAAGGAGCAGGAAAATCAATGTTTCAGGCATAATCCCTTCATCAGGAATGAGTACAATAGTATTCATCTATGAATGATGAGTCAGGCAAGTTGTAGACTTAAGGCCCAGTTCAGAACCTCAGATAATCTCAATGCCATTTCAGTTCAGTTCAAAAGGACTAGGATATTGACATCCTCCTCTGGAGATAGTTGCCATTCACATACTATTTTTCAAACAAAAACAATGTTTTAACGCCCGTTGTCCTGATTAGAATTCCTCCCATTCCCAATCCCACCCAGATGAGATGACTCCGTTGACGTCTCACTGTTGTTTGTATAGTTATGTAAAAACAGCTTCTCCATTTACTCAAGCACTGGACTGCAATGTCATTCGCTGTATGTGAAGCACTTTCCGATGTTTGAGAGACTTGGGAAGGTTATAGATAAATGCAAGCCATTTCTTAGTTCTTACTGGTGGAGAGTGGGACGAGTAACAAGTTCCTTTCAAGGGCGGTGCTCTCAGGAAATGTTTGCCAAGCTCAGTTAGGCTGATGCTCTTGGCCACACAGGGAAAGAAAAGGCCATTCTGCCCCTCAGGCCTGTTTGGCCAGTTAGCGAGATCATGTGTGATCAATATCTCAAATCTAATACTTGCTTTTTCTCCTTAATACCCAACAACAACATGGAGATTCACCTCTCAAAGATTTCAACTGTCTCACAGAAACTACAACCCTAAGGGAGGGTAGGTTTCAGATTCCCACTATTCTTTCCTGGCTCTAAATATTAAATGACATCCACACATCCCTGTTACTCTCATTAGAGAAAATAGTGCCTCTCTCTCTCTATTTGTCCGATAAGAACTTATTAACATTATAAATATCCTAGTCAGCTCCCCTCAATCTTTTCAAGCCAGGAGAAATCAAGACAATTTGTTGCAACTTTCCTCATAACAACACTCTCAGCTTTAAAACATTGTGGACATTTCGGCATATTTGGCAGGGTGGAAATATGTACAACAAAATGCATCAGTCAATAATTTCACAACGACCGCTGTGCAGTAAACCATGGTTCCATTGTTCCTGTGCGTGTTCTTTTTGAAGATTCACACACACTTAACATTCAGAACAATCCTTCCTCACAATGTCTCGCTCAAGACCATGTATTGGCAGGACTCGTATCTGAACACACGTTTGCCTGTTAGAATATTTTCACTGTTGGTGTCACAAGCCACATCTCAGTTGTTTTAACATGTCTCTGTCTAATAGTCCTCAGACCAGTGCCACTTCTTGTGCAATACAAATCCCTTTTTTTGTTTTGTCTGTGTGGAAAAGTTTAGAATGCAAATCAGTCCACCCACCCAGCTCACTATCTGCCTCTGCCCTCAGCTCATGTTCAGAGGTTTAGGTCACACTGAAGGCCAAGAAAGTTCCTGGTGGTGCCACCTCATGGCCTGGAGAAGCTGGCTGACTCCACTGGTGACTGCTTGTTGGGTTGTGGTGTTCAGTGATGTGCAAGGCCTCGGTGGAGCCAACCTCCATATGGGCCACTTGCACCACGTGCACTTTGCTGACCACTGTTTTCCTCAGGAGGCAGTTGAAGACTTTCTTGAAGCCTTTGCGGAAGTGTTTGGAGACCAGGGCGTAGACAATGGGGTTGAGGCAGGAGTTGGCATAGGACATGCAGTGTGACAAAAGCCTGAAGACATAGGTGGCCTGATTGAGAGGGAAGTGGCCGAACCAGAAACACAAGATAACCAGGTGATGGGGCAGCCAGCAGAGACAGAACAGGACAGCCACGATAATGATCATCTTCGTTACCTTGCGCTTGGCTTTCTTGGATTCAGACATGTCTTCGATGGGATCCACAGCAGTCCAAAGATACCTGATGGTCCTGGTATAGGCCAGGCTCAGAATCAACACTGGGATGATATACCCAAAGATGAAGGTGGAAATGTCCATGATCTTGCGCCTGTAGTCGTCCCAGACTGGGAAGCAGAGGGTCAGCTCTCTGTAGTGGATCACCTGATAGTAGCTGAGGTAAGGGCCAGCAAAGATGAGAGAGAGTGCCCAGATGATGCAGATGGTGGTCAGGGCGTTTCGGGGAGTCCGCAGCTCCCGGGATCGCAGTGGGTAGCGAATCGCCAGGTACCTGCAAGACAGGGCAAGTCATAAACCACAGGATTAATGATTGTACACGAGAGATTCAGGGAGACAAACTGAGGAGATGACATTATCCACAACAGGATCAAAGTGAATCAGCAAGATGTCTCACAAGATATAGTTCACCCTCTTATAGCCAAGACAGTCTACTGAGTATCCAAGGAATTGTGTTAGTTACCTTCCTGATAATGGGCTTTGTATATCATCATAAACCAGCAGGGTATCTGGGCAAGGGCAAACATGAGCCAGGCCCTTGAGGAGTCCCGTATCTATAGACTTTAGTTAATCCAGACCACTGCATTCTCCCAGCTGTCACCCTTTCCAATCACCATTGTGCCCTTATGAACTGAATGTCCTCATAGAGTCATAGAGATGTACAGCATGGAAACAAACCCTTCGGTCCAACCCGTCCATGCCGACCAGATATCCCAACCCAATCTAGTCCCACCTGCCAGCACCCAGCCCATATCCCTCCAAACCCTTCCTATTTTATACCCATTGAAATGCCTTCTAAATGTTGTAATTGTACCAGCCTCCACCACTTCCTCTGGCAGCTCATTCCATACAAGTACCACCCTCTGTGTGAGAAGTTGCCCTTTAGGTCTCTTTTATATCTTTCCCCTCTCTCCCTAAACCTATGCCCTCTAGTTCTGGACTCCCCACCCCACGGAAAAGATTTTGTCTCTTTATCCTATCCATGCCCCTCATAATTTTGTAAACCTCTATAAGGTCACCCCTCAGCCTCCAACGCTCCAGGGAAAACAGCCCCAGCCTGTTCAGCGTCTCCCTGTAGCTCAAATCTCCAACCCTGGCAACATCCTTCTAAATTTTTTCTAAACCCTTTCAGGTTTCACAACATCCTTCCGATAGGAAGGAGACCAGAATTGCACACACTATTTCAACAGTGGCCTAACCAATGTCCTGTACAGCCGCAACATGACCTCCCAACTCCTGTACTCAATACTCTGACCAATAAAGGAAAGCATATCAAA
>NC_057733.1:3528603-3535910 GCF_004010195.1 Chiloscyllium plagiosum
GCACTCCACTGGTCACAGGCCTCCAGTCTGAAAAACAACCCTCCACCACCACCCTCTGTCTTCTACCTTTGAGCCAGTTCTGTTGCCAAATGGCTAGTTCTCCATGTATTCCATGAGATCTAACCTTGCTCACCAGTCTCCCATGGGGAACTTTGTCGAACGCCTTACTGAAGTCCATATAGATCACATCTACTGCTCTGCCCTCATCAATCCTCTATGTTATTTCTTCAAAAACTCAATCAAGTTTGTGAGACATGATTTCCCATTCACAAAGCCGTGTTGACTATCCCTAATCAGTCCTTGCCTTTCCAAATACATGTACACCCTGTCCGTCAGGATTCCCTCCAACAACTTGCCCACCACCGACATCAAGTTCACCAGTCTATAGTTCCTTGACTTGTCCTTACCACCCTTCAGAAACAGTGGCACCACGTTAGCCAACCTCCAGTCTTCCGGCACCTCACCTGTGACTATCGATGATACAAATATCTCAGCAAAAGGCCCAGCAATTACTTCTCTAGCTTCCCATAGAATTCTAGGGTACACCTGATCAGGTCCTGGGGATTTATCCACCTTTATGCGTTTCAAGACATCCAGCACTTCCTCCTCTGTAATCTGGACATTTTTCAAGATGTCACCATCCATTGAAATGGGGATGGGATGGTCTTTATCACATTGGGGCTGTTAATGGACAAAGTACAATTGTGGTTTGTCATTACCTTGAGTAGGAGGGCTGACAAGCGATCTCTCCCACTCTTACCATCTGCCATCGTGTGTATTGGAAGGATTTACATAATGTTTGGCCACATTATGAATGCATCTTCCATAGTCAATAAGTTTTGATGTGGGAGTTTCTGGTGCAGAGATTAGGAGCACTACTACTGCCTATTACTTCCTCAATACAGTCGTACTATGTAGGACACATTGGCAACATTGACCTGGATTTGGCAGGTAATATTGAAGGGAAAATGCTCCCCATTCATAAACCTAAAGGACAGAAGGAAGCTATTTTCCATTTTATGTTCTTGTCAGCTGTAAGAGACCTCTCTGATCTCATCCCAAATTCTAACTCTTGGTCCATAGCCCTGCACTTTATAGTAATTGTGTAAATTCGGGTGAAATTTCCTCTTAGTTCTTCGGGCTAAAGGGATCAGAGATTGTGGAGGAGAAAGTGGGAACACAGTTGGGGTGATCGGCCATGGTCAGACTGAATAGTGCAGCTGACACAAAGGGCTGAATGGCCTACTCCTGATCTTATTTTCTATATTTCTATGTTTTTACAGGTCACAGCTAGAGTATTGTGTGCAGTTCTGGAATCCATATTATTGGAAGGATGTGATAGTACTGGAGAGGAGTTGCCTGGACTGGAGAGTTTCAGATACAAAGAGAGATTGCACAGACTGATGGAACAAATGGGACATTCCCACAGAAGGCTACTGCAACATTTCTAGGTTATCGAGAAACTAGGCACAAAGGAAGAGTTACAGACAAAAGGAATGAGGTTGTAAGCACTTTTTTTCATGGATATGGAAAGCATTATATTTAGGTTTGGGATATCAACCACTGGCAGCTTGCACTTGGAATAGTTATCTGCCTCCAACTGAGTTTTAATGGGAAGAGGCTGTAGTTTATTACAAATTAGCAATCACATTGGCAAGATAGGAGATGTTACTCAGAATATGAAGAGACCTCTGGGTTTAGGTCTTCTATTTGCCACCCCATTTTCCACCATTAATTATAAATCTCTGCTGCATGAGAGGAAAACTTTAAATTTTACTCTCAGGAGGCTGTTTCCTTCCTCATTGAGCCTCTGATTCAGGGCAGGGCCTGCTCCTACAGATTCCCATTTCCTGACAGATCTGTAACTGCCAGGTATGATCTGCATCTAGCTCACACGTGTCTGTGCTTCTCTTACCAGGTCTGAAGTTAAAGACTTTTATCAGGAAGTGCTACTTCTCCCATGTCGAGCTTCAAGGAGTCACACTGTTCAGCTGCTGCAGCTACTGACTGGGTGCATGAGTAATTCTGAACACTGTAAATTCTTTAAAGCTGTAAATAGATGTGCATTCTGGTGATTGTATGGTTGAATTCTAATTCCACCAGTGCCACCATGTTATTTTTGGTTTTGGGATGCTACTTACAGTTTGGGTAGTTTTGCTGCCACTATCTGAGACTTAATTGAGAAGGGACTCTTAACTTAAACAAGTTGGAGATTATTGCCTGGTAATGAACTAGTACAAATTGTGTTATTAAGTTAGACAGCGTTACTAAAGCTATGAGGAGACCTGTGGACATAATGTTCACTCCAGAAGAGCCGAATGTGTTCTGGCTTATAGAACATAGAACATAGAAAAGTACAGCACAGAACAGGCCCTTTGGCCCACGATGTTGTGCCGAGGGTTAATCCTAATGTAAAATAAAATAACTTAACCTACGCACCCCTCAACTCCCTGCTCTCCATGTGCATGTCCAGCAGTCGCTTAAATGTCCCCAATGACTCTATTTCCACCACCACCGCTGGCAACGCATTCCATGCATTCACAACTCTCTGCGTAAAGAACCTACCTCTGACGTCTCCTCTATACCTTTCCCCTAATATCTTAAAACTATGATGCCTCATGCCAGTCAATCCAGCCCTGGGGAAAAGTCTCTGGTTATTGACTCAATCTATTCCTCTCATTATCTTGTATACCTTGATCAGATCTCCTCTCTTCCTCCTTCTCTCCAGAGAGAAAAGTCCAAGCTTATTCAACCTTTCTTCATAAGGCAAGCCCTCCAGTCGAGGTAGCATCCTGGTAAACCTTCTTTGCACCCTCTCCAAAGCCTCTGTATTTTCCTATAGTAGGGCAATCAGAACTGGACACAATATTTCAAGTGTGGTCTCACCAGGGACTTGTAGAGCTGCAGCAAAACCTCGCAGCTTTTAAACTCGATCCCCCTATTAATGAAAGCCAAAACACCATATGCTTTCTTAACAACCCTATCCACTTGGGTGGCAACTTTGAGGGATCTATGTATTTGCACACCCAGATCCCTCTGTTTCTCCACACTGCCAAGAATCCTGTCTTTAATCCTATATTCAGCATTCGAGTTCGACCTTCCAAAATGCATCACTTCGCATTTATCCAGGTTGAACTCCATCTGCCATCTCTCAGCCCAGCTCTGCAACCTGTCTATGTCGCACTGCAGCCTGCAATAACCCTTGATACTATCAACAGCACCTCCAAGCTTTGTGTTGTCTGCAAATTTACTAAATCACCCCTCAACCTCCTCATTGAAGACATTTATAAAAACTACAAAGAGCAGAGGCCCAAGAACAGAGCCCTGCGGGACCCCACTCAACACTGTCCTCCAGGCAGAATACTTTCCATCTACAACCACACTCTGCCTTCTGTCAGCCAACCAGTTCTGAACCCATTTAGCCTCCCTGTATCCCATACTTCCTGACTTTATGAATGAGCCTACCATGGGGAACCTTATCAAATGCCTTGCTGAAGTCCATATACGCCATATCCACTGCTCGACCTTCATCGACCTGTCTCGTCACCTCCTCAAAGAACTCAATAAGATTTGTGAGACATGACCTGCCCCTCACAAAGCTACACTGACTGCCTTTAATCACACTATGCTTTTCGAAATAGTCATAAATCCTATCACTCAGAATTCTTTCCAAAACTTTGCTGACCACAGATGTAAGACTGACTGGTCTGTAATTGCCAGGGATTTCCCTATTACCCTTCTTGAAAAGAGGAACAACATTCGCCTCCTTCCAATCCTCCGGTACGTCTCCCGTGGAGAGCGAGGAGGCAAATATTCTTCGCCAGCGGCTTAGCAACCTCCTTTCTCGCTTTCCTCACCTAAGCCTGTAAGACATCGCTTGGTTGAGTGGAACTCAACGTAGTGTTCAACATTAACCTTTTCTGAACCAGATAGCCCAATAGACAACAAGATTGGAACAGCATTACTCAGAGAATGAACCCAGGGGAAGCCTGGGCAACAGTTAACAGAAGCTTCAGTTGCAATACAAACTATAGTGAGTCCTTGCTTCAAGTTGTCGTTTCATTCCAGAAAGGCATGACTTAAACTGAAACGACTTTAATGGAATCAGATTTTCCCATTGAAACCAATGTAAAAGCTGTCGTTGGGTTCTGTTGGACCTTCATCATCAGAGAATAAAATTCAATCTTTTTACCCTGTATGCTGAAATATGATAAATGCCAAAGTCCTATATTGGTAAATGAAATAACCTTTTAAAATAGGTCTAAAATGTAAAAGAAATATGCCCTCTCATTCTATATGCCTCCTGCCTACCGCCAATCCTGCTGTCCAATTCTACTGCTTGCTCACACTGACTTCCACATATCTTCTGATCAGATGGACGGATGGGCCAAGGAGTGGCAGATGGAGTTTAATCTAGATAAATGTGAGGTGCTACAACTTTGTATACAACACACGTGTACTCCAGTAACCAGGAGTCATCACAAATGTGAAAGGATTTAGTCAAAGTGCTCAGTTTACCTGACTGACAGAAGGTTAAAAGGAAATACTCACCAGGTTTCTATAGTTGTCGTGGTGGGCCACTCTGCAGGGAATCTCATTAGTCAGAGGGAAATAATTCTGGGTGGGTTACTCTTCGGACGGTCAGTGTGGACTTGTTGGGCTGAAGGGCCTGTTTCTACATCGTAGGGAATCTCATCTCATCTCAACCTTTATTTTTAAAACTGCGACCGATTGATTGCAGTTTCCTTGATTGAAAGCAGTGTAGTTCCTTTTTAGTCCAGTAAAATAAGTTTAAAAAGTGGTCACTGTATGACTAAAGCATGACTTTGAACTCCTTTGATCATTCAACAGGCATTTCACCACTTTGGTCTTCAGCACGTCACACCAAGATCTGAAGAAACAGCGCTCTACAGAGCAATGCAGTGATTAGACAACGGTCTTTACACAAAGGAACCCAGCCTATCAGCATTTTCCACCTGCTTATGTAAGTGTCCCAGAATTAAGCAAGTTTAGTCAGACTCCATCCACATTTCAGTGGGGAGAAGAAAATGCCCTCAATATTGCACTAAATACAATCCCTACTCTGTGGAAGCAGGCTTTTTGACCCAACAAGAACAAACCAACCCTCTGAAGAGCACCTTCCCAGACCTATCCATCCCTGTACCTCCACATTTACCGTGTCTAACCCATCTAGCCTGTAAATCCCCAGCCACAATGGGAAAATTTAGCATGGCCAATCCACTTAGCCTGCACACCTTTGGACTCTGGGAGAAAACCCACACAGACAGTCACGCGAGGCTGGAATTGAATCCAGGTCCCTGGAGCTGTGAGACAGCAGTGCTAACCACTGAGCCACCGTGCCGCCCCTGTCTGCTTTGCCAATCCCGGCTGCATACATTTCATGGATGTTCTTTGCCCTCCAGGTGGATATTCCTTCAGCCGTTCCATTATTCCCATTCTAAGCTATTTATCTCTCCACTTCCTTCTTCAAGACACTCCTTACAACCCACTCCTTTTGCATATGGTCACCTGTCCAAAGACATGCTGAATCCATCACACTTAAATCTAAGTCATTTATATAAAGTACAAGCAGCAAGAGCCCCAGCACTGACCCCTGTGGGACATCACTGGGCATAGACTTGCAGTCCGAAAACACCCCCAACCATCATCCTTTACTTCCCGCCACTCAACCAATTGCAGAACCAGTTTTTGAAATTTCCACGGATCCCATGGGCTCTTACCTTTACTGTCAGTCTCCCATGCGGGACCTTATCAAAACACCTTGCTGATGTCCAGGTAGACTGCATAAAAAGCATTGTCTGGAGTCACACGTAGGCCAGACCAGGTAAGACATGAGTAAGTCAGATAGGTTTTCCCAGCAATTGACAGTGGTTAAATCGTCATCAGTAGACTAACATATTTCACTTCAGACGTATCATTTTTAATCAAATTCAAATTTAAATCTGCCAACTGGAGCAATGCCCTCCAGAACATTGGCCTGGGATTTTGGATTCCTAATCCAGTGACGTTGCCACTGCTCACCCAAGAGTAAAGACATGCATTATCATTGCTGCTTATAATCTGGTTAAAATACAGCAATAACAGAATTTTTGACTTTAACAGTAACATTTCCTCAGGTGCTTCAGAGGAATATTATCGAACAAACTGATTTTGTAGCTTCCTACAGTGTGGAAGCCCTATTTCACCCATCAAGTCCACACCAACCCTCCAAAACGCATCCCACACAAACACATCCCGTCTCTGCATTTCCCACAGCCAATCCACCTAATCTGCACATCTCTGGATGGTGGGAGGAAACCCATACAGACCCAGGGAGAATGTGCAAACTTCACACAGACAGTTGCCTGAGGCTGGAATCAACCTCAGGTTGCTGGAGCTGTGAGGCAGCAGTGCTAACCACTGAGCCACCATCAGAGAATCCCGACAGTGGGGAAGCAGGCCATTCAGCCCATCAAGTCTACACCACCCAGACTCACACCCACACTGTATTCCTCTAACCCTGCGCCTCCCATGGAGACTGAAGTGAGACATGATTGAGATGTATAAAATTATGAGGGGTATAGACAGGGTAAGAAATGTTTCCCTTTGATGGAGGGATCAGTGACCAGAGGACACGGACTCGGGGAAGGCATAGGAGGTTTAGAATACAAGTGAGGAAAAGGTGGGAGGCTGGAACTCACTGCCTGGGAGAGTAGGTGAGGCAGGAACACCAGTACCATTGCAGAAGTATTGCAATGTGTACTTAGAATGTCAAGGCATACAAGGCCAAATGCTGGAAAATTGAATTAGAATAGTTAGGTGGTTGGTTTTGACTTGGTCAGACGTGTTGGGCTGAAGGACCTTTCTCTATTCTGTAGGCCTCAATGACTGTACAGCTGTGACCTGCAGTAACGTGGCTGACTCTTGATGGTCCTCTTGGTAGTAAATGCTGGCCCACGAACAAATTAAATACAGCAGGGACAGTACACCAAGGCTGCATGCTTTATTATCGCATTATATTTCCTGCTGGATATTGGTTTGGACATTATGGAGGCAATGTTGGGGAAGACATCATCTTATCATTGCAGGATCACTAGGCCTGGATTCATGGACAACATTGTTTAGCTGGCTGATAGATCGTAGGCCATTTCTCCCCAGACGTGATCGACGATGCTCTCCACCGCATCTCCTCCACTTCCTGCTCCTCCGCCCTTGAGCCCCGCCCCTCCAACCACCACCAGGACAGAACCCCACTGGTCCTCATCTACCACCCCACCAACCTCCATATACAGCGTATCATCCGCCGT
>NC_057733.1:3538833-3570593 GCF_004010195.1 Chiloscyllium plagiosum
TTGATTTCAGCAACCTGCTGAAATACAAGCGAGCTCACACTGGTGAAAGGCCATTCACCTGCTCTGAATGCGGGAACGGGTACACTCCATTAACACGCTGAGACACCAGCGAATTAACATTTGCAAGGGGGCATTTATATGTTCCATTTTTGGAAAAGGATGCACTTAAATCTTCCATTCTGCTAATACACCAATGGGTTACAAGTGAAAAGAAAACGTTTCAATGTCCAGAGTATGGGAAGTGCTTTATATGTTCCCAGGAACTGAACTCCCATCAACGTGTTCACATTGATGAGAAACCATTCATGTGCTCTCACTGTGGGACTGACTTCCCACTGTGTATCGACACAATTTAACTGCTGCATCTCCTCAAGCAGTGATTAAACTTCTCAAGGACTTCCTTTGCAGTGAAACACAGTCAGTAATTCTGAATGCATCAAATAAATTTTTAATACACATCAAGCTTGAATAACGAAGAAAATGCCCAAGAACAGAGTGCAAATGCATAATGCATTTCCACTAGTCTCCTCTCATTGGAGAGAAATTGGGGAAAACTGTATATGTGATGTGATTGATACTTGAGCAATTAAAACCCAGTTCAATTAAAGAGGCTATTCACATCCAATGAAGTAAATGCCAGCTGATAGAATGAACACAGTTCATTTCTGGATGCAATAACAGCAGGATACAATCACATTTGACCTCATTGGAATGCGTGTGCCACCGTCGATATGCAGACCATAGGAGCTGTTCTCTTCATTAGAGACAGAAGTGACTGGTGGTGATTTAACCAGTGGGCTCGGAGACCTCAGGCAACGGAAGAGGTTGAAAAGGACAGTTGCTTATGGTACTCTCAAACCGTTGATGGGAACGGAACCCATGCTGTCAGCATCACACTACTTTACAAACAAGCAACCCAGCCAACTGAGCTAAACCAATACCTCCTCACTGGTGTGTCACATGTTCGGATGAATTCTTGAATCCATTGCTACACATGGTGTAGGTGAACGGCCTCCACCCACAAGACCTTCACTGTCGTTTCATCAAAGCATTGTTACGCCTGAAGCTCTTCTCACAGTCAGAGCATTTACATTTTCTCGCAATGGTATGAACAAGCCCATATCTGCTGAGATTGGAGAACCATTTGAATCCCTTTCCACACAAGGGGCAAGTGTTTGTCACTAATCTGAATAATCTGTGCTCACTGAGTACAGATGACCACGTGAATAGCTTCCGATACTCTGTTGAGGTGTATGGTCTCCATCCAGTGTTTATCAAGTTTTTGCATCTGAATCTTTACTGATTTCATATACCTCTTCTCAAGGACAGAGCAGAAGGATGTACACGCTCCAGTTTCAATTCGACTGGTTGACATTAGAGTGGATAGTAGAGGTCATCCCTCCCCAAACGGAGCGGAAAAGCTTCTCTCCCAGTGACGAAGACATATGTGCGATATTAGGCTGGATTCCCTAGTGAAAACTTGCCCACTCATGGAACAGCTGAACGAGTTCTCGCCCATGGGAATAACTTGATCTTGAATTCAGACCTCTGAATTTCAGATCTGAGAAAATCTTAAAGATTTTTCCCCACAACCAGAGGAAAGGTCTCTTGTCAGTTTAACCCCACAGATGTCACACGAGGCTGAATGACAGAGTAAATCCCTTTCCACACATGGAGCACGTCAGCAGTCTATCCTCAGAATATCTGTGTCGCTGAGATTTCAGCTGCTCTGAGCAGCTGTGATCCTTCGCACAATCCAGAAATCTCCATGTTGCTGATCTCCTTATGTATCTCCAAGTCCGATGATCTGATGAATCCTTGCCCTTAAACACAACAAAGGTATGGCTTCTCTTCAGATCTTTTAAAGAATGTTAATTGGATTATGTGAAATAATTTCTGCAGTCATTGCACTGGAACACTCACAATGTAGAGTGTCTGTGCGTGAGCATATGTGTGTGTTTGCATGTGTGTGTGTTTGCATGTGTATGTGTGTTTGCATATGTGTGTCTATGCATGCATGTGTGTGTCTGTGTTTGCGTGTGTGTGTGTGTGTGTGTCTGTCTGTGTGCATGTGTATGTGTGTCTCTCTCTCTGTATGTGTGTGTGTGTGTCTGTCTCTCTCTCTCTCTCTGTGGGTGGGGGAGGTGCAGCATTTCTGCCTGTCAGGCAGATTCTCCTGCATTCTGTCCCATCCCAGGACTTGTTGATCACTGCAGGGGTGTTCAGGATATCATTCCAGAGTTTGAGAATCTGTCTGCTCCTCCTTCCACCCATTCCCATTCCCATAGGGGAAAAGCACTCGGCTGAAGATACCAAGCAAACGGGAGTGATTTAGGAAGCAGGGTATGACCTTTTCAAGCAGCTTCCTGTATTTTGGAAGGTGCTGTCACACTCTCATATTCAATTGCCTCCTGGATCTGCTTCTTTCAGCTTTCCTCTGAATCGCTGACATTGCAGAATAACCTCCTGAAAATCGTTCATCTCCAAAACCACCCTCTGTACTGTCCTGCTTGTAACTGATTCTGAGGTTAAACAAACCTCTGGATGGACAAAGCTGAGAGATTCCACTCCAACTGGTTTCTTCAGCGTGTTCACAGGAGGCCTTTCTCCCCACACACTGTTCCTGATAGCCCTAACCCTGTTGGCAGGAGATATTGTGAAAGCATAGGCTGACGTTAGAGATGGATCACTGCTCAGCAGCAAGACAGAAACACAAGAGAGAGACACTGGGCCAACTCACACAGCCCCTGTTCTTACAAAGTTAAAAATCACACAACACCAGGTTATAGTCCAACAGGTTTAATTGGAAGCACTAGCTTTCAAAGCACAACCACCTGATGAAGGAGCGTCGCTCCGAAAGCTAGTGCTTCCAAATAAACCTGTCGGACTATAACCTGGTGTTGTGTGATTTTCAACTTTGTACACTCCAGTCCAACACCGGCATCTCCACATTGTGACTACCCCTGTTCCTACAGATTGCAACATGATACTCACTCTTGATCAGATCCAGGAACACAATAACCAAACCGAGGGGGAAATTAGTGACTTTCAATCCTGTCAATGGCTCCTTCCTGAATTCCACTCAGGGTCACAGAGTGTCACAGTCCTAGTCCCAATCCCAGATTTAATCCCAGACTCAGGGTCAATCCCATTTCTAATCCTGTCCCCTCCTAATTAGATACCTTATACTACCCGGTTTGAAAAGCCCCCTCACCCTCCGAGTGCCCATCCCTACCCTGATTGAAGAGTGCCCTGCTCCAGCCCCTGCCCAGGTGGTGTTGGACCCACCTGTCGACGGAGACTGCGGCCAAGGTGAAGCTGCTGGCGTAGACGGTCAGGTAGATGAAGAAATGGACGAGCTTGCACATGAAGGAGCCGAAGACCCAGGAATCCAGGGTGTAGATGGTGCCCTGGAAGGGCACACAGCACAGGATGAAACAGAGGTCGGCAATGCCCAGGTTCAGGATGAACAGGTTGGTGGTGTTGCTGGTCATCTGGCCATTCCGAAGGAGCACAGCTAGGACCAGGCTGTTGCCCACTGTACCCAGCAGGAAGATTAGACAGAAGACCAGAGGCACGATGACCCTCTCGGGTCTCCCCTCCCAGCCTTGGCAGGAGCTGCAGCTCTGGCTTATATTCATCTCGGTCGCTGGCAGCTGCCCAGACCCAGCTCCTCTCTCCCCCACTCTTCTCTCTCTCTCTCTCCCCCCCCCACCTGCGCTCTCCCCCTCTTTCCCTCTCCCTCCTCTCCTATCCCTCCCTCTCTCTCTCTCTCCCTTTCTCTGTCTACCCCCCCACTGCTGCCTTTTTAAAACTTCCTCTCTCTCCCTCTCCCTCTCTCTCCCCCTCTCTCACTTCCTCTCTGCTGCCTTTCTCTCTCTCTCTCCCTCTCCCTCTCTCCCACTTTCTGCTGCCTTTTTAAAGCTGCCTATCTCTCTCTGGCTTGTTACCAAGACGACACGAGTGAGACTCGCTTCCTCAGTTGCTGCTGTCCACCTCCCCCGTCCCCAGTGCCAGTGGAGATGCTGAGGGAATGAATGGCAGGGACGGGCTGCAACAATAAATTAAAGGAACCCAGTTCCTGAGGGAGAGGCCACCACTGAACATAGTTTGGAGGCTAATGCCTGCAGAAAGTGAGATGATCACTGTTGAGCGTGGCTATGTGTCTTCCTATGTGTGTGAGTATGTTTCTGTGTTCCTTTGTCTGTCTGTTCCATATAACTTTGTGTGTATATACCCCAGTATTTGTGTGTTACCCTGTATGTATGTATGTGTCTCTGTCTGTGTGTGTTCCTGTGTGTGTGTGTTTTGTGTACAATCCCCTGTATTTGTGTGTTCCTCTGTCTGTGTTCCCCTGTATTTGTGTGTTCCTCTGTCTGTGTTTGTGTGTGTGCATGTGTGCGAGAATGTGCCTCTTTATGACTGAGTCTGTGTGGATAGTCCAGGGACCTGCGCTAATGTTCACATTTGTTGTAGTCACATGCACAACATTCATGCCTCTGACTTAGAAAGTTGGATCTAGGGCTTCTTGTGGTGCAGTGGTAGCCTCCCTACCCCTGACCCAGGAGGCCTGGGTTCTGGTTTCGCCTGTTCTAAAGATGTTTAATAACATCTCAGAACATATTGATAAGGAAATCATCTGGTGCTGCAGGTCCCACCCTGAACAACTGAGCCCAACGTATTGCGTAGCAGTCACTGTGCTGCCTGGGACCCTGAGAGCTCTGGCCCTATCAGGTGGCTGGAAAAGATCCCACCGCACAGCAGGACTTTGAACAAGGTAAGGAGCTTCCAAAGAAGAGTCATTTTGGACTCAAAACATTAATTCTGTTTTCTCTCTCCACAGATGTTGCCAGTTTCTCCAGCACTTTCTGTTCTTATTTCAGGTTTGCAGCAACTGCAATATTTTTACTGTTCCATCAGTTGTAGGGGAGCCATCCATGGTGGCTTGACTAATAGCTATCATCTAAAACAAAAATAAAAGCTCAGCAGTCAGACAGCATCTGCAGAGAGAGAGAGAAAAAAAAAAAGAGTTAATGTTTCAAGTCGAGTATGAGTCTTCTTTACAGCACATATGATCTCATCATGGTCTGACTGCTATTTGTGGGAGCTTGCTGTGCGCCAATTTGCCTCTGAATTTCCTACTTTGCAACACCGACTACACATCATTGGCTGTACAACATCTGGGATGTCCTGAGGTTACGCTGTGAAATGGAAACAGGGTTTGTTGGTGTTAGTTTAGCGGAGTCTGTCCAACTGTCCTGACAATCCTTCCTGGCCAATTCAAAATCATTTAACATGACAACACAGGAGGCTACTTGTGCAAGCTCCCAGTGCTGGTTCTTTGAAGAGTCACATCGCGGTCTTTCTTTCCCCAATGTCTTTACCCTCTCCCAGTGTTTATCCAGTATTCTGTTGACAGCTACCATTGAATCCACCCTTGCAGACAGTACAATCTACACCAGAGCAACTCGCCATATTCAAGCAAAACTACCTTCCTTTCAAGTTATTTCTGTCAATCGTCTAAATCTGTGTTCGCTGGTTACAGTTGTTTGACCAGAAGCAACCATTTCGTTTCATTTATCCTGGCTAACAGTGCTCTGGATTCACCTTTTCCATGCAATTATATCGTACTTCTTTCTAAAAACTCGATTATAGGCAACAGTAGAATAAATTACTCTTGAAACACAGAAAGTTTTCATTTAGGTTCAAAGCAATGAACCAAAGTTGTGGAATTTAACCCAACAGTGAACTGAGATTGAAGTCTGGGATGAACATTACAAGAAGTGCTATAGGAAGGATATTATTAAACTGGAGAGTGCATCTGTGTGTATGTCTGTGTGAGTCTGTGTGTGGGTGAGTGGTGGCGTATAGCAGTCGTGGTCTGAAGGACAAGACTGAGGGGATTGTGGGGTAAGGACAGACAGATTCTGAAGGGCACCACCTAACCTGGAAAAGGACCAAAAAGCAACCTTTAACTGGCCAATAATATTCTCACCCATCCCGTAAAATTGTGACCAGCTCCATGTTGGGCCATTAGACAGTGAGGTGGCAACTTGAGGAATACCCCCTCCCTCATAGTGGGAAACCTGCTGGGTGGGGATCTGAAAATTCTGCCTTGTGTTCGTGCCTTTGGCTATAAATCAGATGTGTCTGATTTATATCTGGGTCATTTTCCGATGTTACTGTATCCCTTTATATTTGGACATGTAGGTTTTCTATCCTTCATTCCAATGACCTTTAGCTTGATTCATGTGGAATAGACAACATAGCTTCATGTCAGTGAAACAAGAAATTTATGACAAAACTGGCCTTTCAATAGAAATGGTGTAGAAGAGGGGAAAAGGCAGGGGTTAGCACTAGGGAATGGGCCCAATGGCCTCATCCTGCACTGTGACTTTTCTGTGCTGAATATTGATTTATTGGGAGGTTACAACTTTGCAAGTGTTGAAGGTGAAGACACCACTTAATTATCATTCACGGTTTGTCTGTGAATGAATGGGTTCACTGTGGACCTCAGCCCCATGTTGTCAGTGCCTGATAATTGCAAAAATGCCAAATGAGGAACTGTTCCGGAGTGAAATCAGGAGGTACATCTTCACACTAATGGCAGTGGACAGCTAGAACTGTCAGCCGTCAAAACCTGTTGAAATTCCTGAGACCCAGATTGATGCAGTTTTGTTTGGGAAGAATATCAAAGGATCTGGAGCAACAGTTGTGTAATTGGGCCTAAGATATAGGTCCGCCATTTGTTAATTGATTAGTGAAACAGGCTGAAGGACCTCCTTCTGTATCTTTTGCCACATTACCAGCCTAAGTGTGAATGTACAAGACAAGGATCAATGCAATGTGATTTACCTTGTGATGCCAATGACAATCTAGAACTAAATAAATTACACCAAGGTAAAGGGATAATATGATGGAAAGTGCAGCAGGGAATGGAAGTGAATCCTGCTCTCCAGATCCCACTGTCTCCCCTGCCCCTAGTGCTCAAACATCTGAGACTCAAGATTCAATGTGTTGACAGGCCAGGAGGAGGATCATCCTCAATTAAAGGAACAGCAAATGACAATGATTGGAGCCAACATTAACACCACTCATTCAAAGAAGAGAAGCTGCAAGCTGCTCTTTGTTCACTGTGGAAGTTATTCAGTATGATCACTGTTGCAATCTCACTTCCAACGCAAGGCCTGGAACAGAGTTTACAGCTTCATTCATCCATTAATTCATGAATGGAACCAACCTTCCCATACTCCCAATGTCTGATCATAAACTTCCAATGGTGAGTTCATTGCATTTCTTCCATTGATCAGGTTGGCCAGGCACAGGCACTCATTGGTTAGAAGCACCAGCCCCAGGGCAGATGTGATCATGAGAAATAGATACACCTAGGACAGAGACAGCACAGTGTTAGATACAGAGTTAGCTTCCGTCTAGATTTTTAGCCTGAAGGTAAAGCCTCTCTACACTGTCCCACATCAAACACTCCCAGGACAGGGACAGCACAGGATTAGATACAGCATAAAGCTGCCTCTACACTGTCCTCCCGTCAAACACTCCCCAGACAGGGACAGCACACGGTTCAATACAGAGTAAAGCTGCCTCTACACTGTCCTCCCGTCAAACACTCCCAGGACAGGGACAGCATGGGGTTAGATACAGAGTAAAGCTCTGTCTACACCGTCTTCATTCAACACTCCCAGGACCTATACAGCCATGATATTAGACACAGAGTAAGGCTTCATCCACACCATTCCCACCAAATACTCCTGGGATAGGGACAGCATGGGGTTTAGCTGCAGAATAGGACTACACTGTCTCATCACTCACAGGACAGATTCAGCTCAGGGTTGGATATAAAGTAAAACGCTGTCTACACTGTCCCCACCAAACATTCCCAAGGCAAGTACAATATGAGTTCTTGAATTATAAGTTCCCTTTTAACTAGGAGAAAGTGAGGACTGCTAATGCTGGAGATCGGAGCTGAAAAATGTGTTGCTGGAAAAGCGCAGCAGGTCAGGCAACATCCAAGGAGCAGGAGAATCGACGTTTCGGGCATAAGCCCTTCTTCAGGCCTGAAGAAGGTCTCATGCCCGAAACGTCGATTCTCCTGCTCCTTGGATGCTGCCTGACCTGCTGCGCTTTTCCAGCAACACATTTTTCAGCTCCCTTTTTAATAGTCCAGCATCACTCCAGGGTAGGTACGTCATGATATCAAACCATTGTTTTATTCCAACAAACAATTTTACGTTATTTTGTTGAATGTTTGGTGAACTATATTGTTAATCCTGTTTGTGATACACACTGACTAAAGGCAGGTGATGGGTGAAATGTGCAATGTGATTTGGGCATTCATTCATTGGGCATCAAGTGTTTGGTTGGTCTGAGGCATAAGGCAAAGCTCAGTAGAAATGCAGTAGTGTGTGAGAACAGACAGCTTTCAGTGTGTGTACGTGATAATAAACATCCCTCTCTCAGAGACCCTGATTCAATCAGAGTGAAACACCAGGGGGCTGGCATTAGA
Organism: Chiloscyllium plagiosum; assembly: GCF_004010195.1. NCBI lineage: Eukaryota > Metazoa > Chordata > Chondrichthyes > Orectolobiformes > Hemiscylliidae > Chiloscyllium > Chiloscyllium plagiosum. Next base: position 3,547,355 of record NC_057733.1, read on the forward strand.
ATGTTAATAAGCTAATAGGTATCGACCCATGAGAATTTCACCTGACTTGGACAGGAGATGGTTAAATAACATCTTTTGAAGCTATACCATTGAAATGGGTTAAACCAGTCTTCGCTGGCTTTGATATGTACAAAAAGTGTAAAAGGAGCTTCCTTACGTACAGAAACTGTCAAGGTTTTAATTATTGCTCAGAAAAAACAATTTTGGTGAAATGTTTCGCAGAAATATGAATAGAGGGGAGAACCAATATTTATACTCTGTTAGGGAGGAATGCTGATTGCTTATAGGTTAGATACAGAGTAAAACTCCTGTGCACTATTCTATTTCACTTACAGTACAGGTACATATTGAATCCAATGTTTCCTCTCATTATTTTTTCCCACTGTGTGGACCTTTGAGGACTGTGCATACCAGCAGCTTCTGGAAGCAGAAGCCAATGCCAATTAGAACTTCTTAGTGACTTGCAACTGTGCAACCTCACAGCTTGGAGGGAACACTGATCAAGGCATGTTCAGACTGACAATTGCCATAAATACCAGTCTAATGTCACATTTAGCCACATCATGTAAAATGTGAAAACAAACACAATGGAAATTATACTGTCAATGAAAGAAATGTAAAGGGTATTATATAATATTTTGTGTGGGTGTGAGAAATACTTTTGGTATACTTTTGGGCTTTTATCTGTACATGTGAGTTGATGCACAAAGTATTACTAAGGTCTGATATAATTATTTTGCTCTTGAAACTCACAGTCATTTCTCCCCTCATCAAATTTCTTTTTCTGTTTCGACTTGTGTCATACAATGGCCAGTCCACTGGAAGAGACATTAGGAACAGCAAAGCAACACTAAAGCAGTAGTAACAGACATAACAGGAATATACAGTGAAGCTTGTGAGATTTATTAAGGACAATGGCCATGGTTTTTATAAGAAAGAGGGTGGGTTAAACATAATGTGAATGTAGGCACCTTACTGATAGATGCAGGTAACATTGTAATTTGAGATCAGGAAATGGTAGAAGATGAGAATAAAATACCAGAAATACAGCTAAAATTAAACAGAAACCAAGGGAGAGGATGTAACTCGATTCAATATAAGTTTTAAAAAGCTGAGGGATAGATTGATCTTGTTAAATGTTGACAGATCTCCAGGATTTGATGATTCTGGCCCATGATGTTAATGGAGGAAATTGGCCATGTTCTTCCTAAATTTTAAATAAAGGAATTACCCCTTGGGTTAGAAAATTATCAATGTCACTCAATTTTGGGAATGGTAGAAGAAATAAACTAGAAAACTAAAAACCTGTTAGCAGTGGGGAGATAGTCGAATCGATTATTAGAGTCAGAGTGACTCGGTATACAGACAGGTACAGCAAATGAGAATTGGTACAGGATAAATCAGGTCTAACAAACCTAGTTGATTTAGTTTCAGAGGGTAACCAACATACTAGACAAGAGAGGCATTCAGGAATATTCCACACAACAGCCTGTTAACTAAAACAATTTTACATTTATTTGGCTAAGTCTGAGTTGCATCAGAGGGTTTTTTCCATGAGTCAAAGCAAGTTTTCTCACAATATCTTAGCAAATTCACCACATTAATTACTAACACCACCCCTATGGTACCCTCACATCCAAATCTACCCTGTCTTCACGTGCCATTCCCAGAACAACTCACGGCTCACTGTCTACCTGCTGAAAGACCATCATTCCTTGCAGCTATGCCATCTTTGAAAGCTGGCTGTTCATCCAGACCAGCACTGACATTCTGAAGCTGCCCTGCTTGCTGACAGACAGATTCTCAACATAAACACTTGACCCTTCGAACCTGTTCCAATAAAATTGTGGCTAATCTGATTTTAACCTCACTTCTACATCCTTGCACACTCCTGATGATCTTTCATTGATAAACAAGAATCTATCACCACCTTAAAATATTTAAAGATTCTCATTTGAGAAAGGGAAATTCCAAAGACTCACAACCCTCTGAGCCTAAAAAGTTCCTCATCTCTGTTTTAAATAGTAGATCACTTCTTTTTAAACTATTGACACCTAGTTCTAGATTCTCCAACAAAGGGAAGCATTCTTTCAACATCCACCTGGTCAAGTCCACTCAGGATTTTATGTTTCAATTAAGTCACCTCTGACTCCTCTAAACTCCAGAGGATACAGACCCAGCCTGTCTAACCTTTCCTCATAAGGAATATTCCAGGCATTAGTCTAGCAAACCTTCTCTCAAGCATTAACATCCTTCTGTAAATACACTGACCAATGCTGTACACAGTACTCCAGACACGGTCTCACCAATGCCCTGTATAACTGAAGCATACCCTCCCTACCCCTCACAATAACCAGAATATCCGATTAGTCTTTCTGATTACTTGCTGTACCTGCACACTAACTTTCTGTGATTCATGCACCAGGAGATTTCTTTCCATCTCAAAGCTCTGCAACCTCTCATCATTTCGATAATATGCTTCTTTATTATTCTTTCTGCCAAAATGGACTGTTACCCACTTATCTTCCATATGCCAGATCTTTGCCCAATCACTAACCTATCAATATATTTTTGCAAACTCCTTTTATCTTCCTCACAACTCACTTTCCTACCTATCTTTGTGACATCAGCAAATTTAGCTCCATACTTCCAATCACCGAATAATTTCTAAAAATTGCAAAGAGTTACTTTCAAAACTAACCACTTAGTTGCTCTCCATGCTGGGAGCTTTCCCACACAGGTTTTTCCAAAGTCAGCTGCGAATTTGGCTGTTTGTTCATTTTTCTTAAGATGCATTCCAACGTCCAGAGATACTTAAAACCAAACAGCAGAGGCAGACAGCTGTGCAAGTTTACTGCTGGGTCAGACAGCTGTGCGGGTTCACCGCTGGGTCAGACAGCTGTGCGGGTTCACCGCTGGGTCAGACAGCTGTGCAGGTTTATTTCTCCATTTGTTTTACTTCCTTCACTGTCTTTGTCTCTCTTCCCCTTTTTAAAGAGCTGCTGTTTTGACCTTTTCTTTTCCCATATCTCCTTATAAACAGAAATTACTGCTTCTAAAATTTAAGGAAATCAGCTCCAACACTGAAAATACTGCAAAAAAAAGGGACATTTCCTACAGTCACAATATTTCTTATTCTCCATCTTGGATTACGCAGAATCATCTGGGCCAATGTGCCGAGGAGTGGCAGATGGAGTTCAATTTAGATAAATGTGAGGTGCTGCATTTTGGAAAGGCAAATCAGGGCAGGACTTAGTACTTAATAGTAAGGTTTTTGAGAGTTTTGCCAAACAAAGAGACCTTGGAGCGCAGGTTCATAGATTCTTAAAATTGGATTTGTAGGTAGTGAAAAAGGCATTTGGTACGCTCACCTTTACTGGTCAGTGCATTGAATATAGGAGTTGGGCGGTCATGTTGCAATTACACAGGACATTGATTATGCCACTTTTGGAATACTGTGTGCAATTATGGTCTCCCTGATATAGGAAGGATGTTGTGAAATTTGAAAGTGTTCAGAAAAGATTACAAGGATATTGCCAGGGTTAGAGGATTTGAGCTATCAGGAGAGGCTGAATAAGATTAGATTAGATTAGATTACATAAACTGGGATTATTTTACCTGGAGCATCAGAGGCTGAGGGGTGACCTTATAGAAGTTTATAAAATCATGAGGGGCATCGATAGGAGAATAGCCAAGTCTTTTCCCCAGGGTGTGGGAGTCCAAAAACTAGAGGGCATGTGTTTAAGTTGAGAAAGATTTAAAAGGGATGTAAAGGGCAACTTTTTCATGCAGAGGGTGGTGTGTGTATGGACTGAGCTGCCAGAGGAAGTGGTGGAGGCTGGTACAATTACAACATTGAAAAGGCATCTGGATGGATATATGAATAAGAAGGGCTTAGAGGGATATGGGACAAATGCTGGCAAATGGGACTAGATGAATTTAGGATATCTGGTCGTCATGGACAAATTGGACTGAAGGTTCTGTTTCCATTCTGTACATTTCTATGACTGTATGAGTTAAGGCTCCAGTACTAACATGTGCTCCACCACTCATCACATTCCACCAAGCTGAAAAATCCCTTTTATTCCTGTTCTGTGCTTCCTGTTAGCCAGCCAATCTTCTGTCCATACGAACATGTTACCCCCTACACCATGAACTTTTACTTTCCCCAATGTTCTTTGATGTAGCACTTTATCAAATACCTTATAGAAGCTAAATGCAATACATCCACTGCTTCTCTGTTATCTGCAGCACACATTTTTATTCAAAGAACTCTAATAAATTAGTTACCTTTGACAGGATCAAGTTGGTTCCATCAGATTACCTTGAACTTATCCATGTGCTCTATTATAATACCTTTAACAATAGCTTCTGACATTTTCCCTGACATGTCAGAGAGGGGAAGGGGGAAAGGAAGATGGCCCCACAATTCTCTGACAGGGACCTGGAGATTCTGGTGTATGGAGTGGTGCAGATAGTGGAGGACCAGTGGAGAAGGCTGCACCACTGGCCTTGGGCAGTCTGGTCTGAGGTAACCACCCAAGTCAGTGCCATCTCCAGCCTCCCGAGGAACAGCCAATATGGCCAAGAGAAGATCAATTACCTTCCCTTGCTGCACCAGAGTAAGTGCCACATTCGTCTCTCGATCACCACACACTACTCTTTCTTTGCTACTGCATGGTTGTACAGCTGTTTGTGAGGCCTCTCCTGGAGTACTGTGTCCAGCTCTGGTCACCCTGTTGTAGAAGGATATTATTAAATTGGAGAGAGTTCAGAAGAGATTTACCAGGATGCTGCTGGGAATGGAGAGTTTGAGTTAGAAGAGGCTGTACAGGCTGCCATGTTTTTTCATCAGAGTAGGAGATTGAGAGGTGATCTTACAGAGGTTTATAAAATAATGAAAGCTATAGATAGAGTGAAGGGCACGTGTCTTTTTCCTAAGGTGGGGGATTTCAAGATTAGGGATATATTTTTAAGGAGAGAGATTTAATAAAGCCATGAGGGGCAATTTTGTTTACACAGGCGGAGGTTTGTGTGTGGAATGAACTTCCAGAGGAAGTGATGGATGTGGGTACAGTCACAACATTTATGTGAATAGGAAATGTTTGGAGGGATAAGGGCCAGTAGCAGGCAGATGGGCCTAGTTTAGTTTGGGATTATGGTCGACATGGACTGGTTGGACCGAAGGGTCTGTTTCCATGCTGTATGATTCTATGCCATGATTCCATGAACTCTTCTAGTTCAAGCTCCACCACTCTCAGCATTGTCTGCAATGTCTTCCCTCATTTATTGTGACACACCCCAATGCACACTTTCTGTGCTGCCTACTCACTCCCTCAGAACACCTCAACACCTTTCCCTATTCTCGCAATAACAGCTATGCCAGGCACTTTCATCTCACTCAATCTCTTCTCTCACTCCAGGTGAAGACAGTCTCTAACACGGCAGACTGAGGCTGTATGGATGTGATACTCAACGTTCAGCTCCTCACCACCTACTGGGGTACAGAGAAATCCATGTCATGACCACTGAGTCAGTACCATACTTCATACTACTGCAACACTCACAGTGATAGCTGGGTGTGGAGATGTAACTGACTTGATTATAGGTGGTGGAGGGGGAAGGGAGGGTGGTTTGTTGATGCTGGTGAACAAGAGACTAACTGGGAAGGATGGCTAAGTAAATGATTAACTTATTGCTCTGTAATTGATTTCCTCACCCTGAAATACGCGTTGACTGTTATGTCAAATTTTATCCCCCTGAAAAATACATACCAGCGCAGTGATTGAGATAAATTTACAAAAAATGATTTTAAAAGTGAAACGGTTGGACAGGGTTGTACAAGATGATACACACTACTCCCATTGTGAAGTGGATGGGAGTGAATCTGAAGGCTATGAATGTGGAGCCAATCAAACAGAGTACTTTGTCCTGGATGTTGTCAAGCTCCTTGAATGTTGTTGCGGCTGCACTTATCCACGAAGTGATGAGAAATAATAGCTTCTGTATGAGTCAGATTTTAGCAGGGCTTTCATCTTTAGGTAGATAAGGTGACGTAAATTATAAGGCTGTACAAGTACAAAGACATATTTTAATTAGCTTCGAACTTGAAATCTATAAATACGATATTTTGTTCATCTATTGTAAATAAATCTCCCATACTGTTTCCAAAATGAAACTTCTTTTTTCCAAAATGTCTTTTATAGCGAATTAGTGTCATATCTGCAGTTCCTTTTAAAAATGAATTGCAAACAACTAGCACCCTCCAGTGTTCTTTGGCTTTATTCTGGTAATTTCAGGTTTCAGTAATTTTTCCAGGTTAATGCCCCTCCTCACACTTTGTTGAGATCTGCAGTGGATAGACTAGATGAACATTAATTGTGTTCTTTAGATTCCTGTTAAAATGACTCATGTCTTCGGGATTTTTATTCAAACAAGTGTCTGCGACTGTTGTCAGAGAGTTCTAATGAACAGCCACGTGCTGAACATTTGAGGAGAGTGAGTGAGATATTTGGATCATGAAAGAACCTGAACGGACACAGGCTGTGACAGAATGATTTAACTTTTGTTGATGATGAGTTAGAACAGGGCCTTCCAAGTTATAATCCGACAAACAAATGAATGACTTTTAAGCATTTTCTCAGGTAAAATAAATATTATTCCTTTGACTCACAGCTCCACACATTGTAATCAGCCCCTCACCCTCCCATTATGTGTATGTGCAGCCTTCATTACAGGACTGTAATGGTGCAGAGGGAGGACTGCCCATTATGTCTTTTCCAGCTCTCTGAGCACTTTAACTTCGTGTCAAATTGCTTTGTTTTCCCTGTAACCCTGAACATTGTTTCTACTTAAATAACCATCTTCAATGCCTATCTTCAATGCCTCAGTTGAACCTGTCTCCAGCACATTTCCAGGCAGTACATTCCAGACCCTAACTACTTGCTGAGTTAAAACCTTTTTTTTCTCAGCTTGCATTTACTTCTTCTGTCAAACGCTGTATATCTGTTCTGTCTTGTTTTTGATCCTCTTATGAGCAGGAATAGTTTCTCCATAGCCACTCTGTCCACAGCCCTCGTGAGATGTTGAAAACTTAGTCAGAGAGTCATACAGCACAGAAGAGGACCTTCGGCCCATCGGGTTTACACCGACCTAATTACACTAGTCATGCTTTCCACCACTTGGCTCATAGTCTTGAATTTTATGACATTCCAAGTACTCATCCATGTACATACATTTTTAAGTAAAGGTATTGAGGGTTACAAGCTAAAGGTAGCTATATGGAGGAAGGCCACAGATCAGTCATAGAGATGTACAGCAGGGAAACAGACCCTTCGGTCCACCTTGTCCATGTCAACCACATAATCCAGTCCTATTTACCAGCATTTGGCCCATATTCCTCTAAATCCTTCCTACTCATATACCTTTTCAACGTTGTAATTGTACCAGCCTCCACCACTTCCTCTGGCAGCTCATTCCGTACATACACTACCCTCTGCCCCTAGATCCCGGTTAAATCTTTCCCTTCTCACTTTAAACTTATACCCTCTAGTTTTGGACTCTCATTACCTGAGGAAAAAGACCTCGGTTATTCACCCTACCCATTCCCCTCAAGGTTTTGTAAACTTCTATTAGGTCACCCCTCAGCCTTTGATGGTCCAGGGAAAAAGCCCCAGCCTAGTCGGCCTTTCCCTATAGCTCAAACCCTCCAACTGTGGCTACATCCTTGTAAATCTTTTCTGAACCCTTTCAAATTTAACATCTTTCATATAGCAGGGAGACCAGAATTACACGAATATTCCAAAAGTGGCCTAACAAATGTGCTATACATGTCCTCCCAACTCCTATTCTTACTGATCAATGAAGGCAAGCATGCCAAATGCCTTCTTCACCACCCTGACTACCTGTGACTCCACTTTCAAGGAACTATGCACCTACATCCCTAGATCTATTTGGTAACACTCGCTAGGGCCCTACCACTGACGGTATAAGTCCTGCCCTGATTTGCCTTACCAAAATGCAAATCCTCACACTTATTTAAATTAAACTCCATCTGATTTCATTGAATGACAGGACAGGCTCTAGAGTCGGAATGGCCTACTCCTGTTCCTATGCCACTTGTTTTAGGAGATGTTCTGATTATTCATATAGCAACTAGTAATATCTCCCACAGTTTTGTCACAATTTCACTCCTTTTAGAAATGTATTTCCTATTTCCATTAGCCCTGAAACTGAGATTTTGACCTGTTTGTTGTTGATTGTTGTCCTCTCCTCTTCTGCCTCACTTACTGTCTCACTCAACTCACTCCTACTATCCCCTTAAATCGATCTTCCCAGCCCTCCTCCCAGTCCTGAGCTCCCACTGCCTACCTCATAGCCAATCACTGTTGCACTCTCTGGTAAGGGCAGCGAGGGAGCATCCAGCTGAGTGGTGAGGGGTAAACAAGGGAGAATATGATTGGGGGAAGGATAAATGGGTGATGAGGGTGTGATGAGGGATGTAGGGAGTGAGCAGTGAGGGGCATTTAAGTGCAGCGGCAAGGAACTTAATGAGTGGAATCATAAGCAGATTGGCAAATGGGGCAGAGAGGGGATTGGTGAGTGACTCAGAGAGGAATGTGAGTGATATAAATGGAATGTGAGTGACAGACGGAGGAGATTGGTGAGTGATAGGGGAGATGGTGAGTGATAAAAAGAGGGGAATAGTGAGTGACAAAGTGGGAGATAGTAAGTGGCAGAGGGGTTAGTGAATGATAGAGAGGGTGATAGGGAGTGACAGAGAGAGTAATAGTGAGTGACAGAGAGGGGAATAGTAAGTGATATAGAGGGAAATGTGAGTAATAGAGAGGGGAATGAGAGTGTCACGGGGGGATATTGTGTTTCAGAGAGGAGATAGTGAATGATAGAGAGGGGGATAGTGAGTGACAGAGCAGTGTATTTAATATAATTTCATTAGATTGGTTTATTGTGGGTGTTTAATGACAATAATAGAGCACATTGAACAAGATGCTAACTCTCTAAGTAAATATGATGGGCAGTTAAATGGTCTTCAAGACTATTGCCTGGCACGGTGGAAGAAATACATTTTTCCATGGTTATTTTAGGTCCATTTAAAACAGATAACTTAATAAAAAGTTGAAGATCATGCTTGATGAGTTGAAAACAATAAAATTGCAGAACACCGATGCTGTTGTAGGAGATAGGTTAACAGTGGTGATTACTAAGAGTCAGATGCCAAGGCAGAAAAGGATATTGGAGCTGTTGGGAGCCTGGACTTGGCTGAGGCCACCATCCCAGAAGGGAGGTTAATCTCATGGGTCAATGAGGAGACAAGATGAAATGACTTTTTGTGAAAGAAGAACATTTAGGGGCAGAACAATTAGAAGAGTGGACAAGGGCAAATGGTGTTCCAGGATGGAATTATGGATTTACTCATGTTTGATTGGTTGGAGAGAAATCAACTAGTTGTCTTAACACTGATTTACAACTCCTATCCATTTGACACTACTTGACCAGCGACATATCATTCTTCCCTTCACCTTGTTCCCAGTACACCTGTTAACCTGGTCAAACTGAGGGCTGAATTTTCCCAACACTGGAGATGGTCATGAAGCTGGGGAGGGCCAGGAAAATAGAGGAAGCTATTCCAGGCAGACTTGTTATTCATTCATTACAATTCTCTGACTTTATCAAGAACTGATCATCCAGTTGAATTGGAAGTCTGCTGCTTAAGGATGACCTGATGCATTTTATATGGTATGATCTGCCTGTATAAGCACACAAAACAACACTTTTCACAGTATCTTGGTACATGTGACTCCAATAAATCTATAAACCAATTAATCAATTCATATGCAATTTGTCACTATACTTTCAAACCTTAGTAAATCCTTGGTTTCCTAGATCCTCGGGGTGATCTACGCAGGGGATATGTTCTGGCATTGATGTTTCTCTTGAATGATTGACTCTTTTGGAGCATCTTTAGTTTCCTTAAATGATGTCAGAGAAGATAGTTATGTAACTGAAAGAGGTAAGCTTCTCCTCTGTTCTTTATAATGAGGTAGAAGTGCATGTGTCCTTCCAACTTCTTACATTTTCATTTGGATAACATTGACCTTGTATCAAATTCAGTCATAGATTGTAAAGCTGATTGTCGTGGTACTACTTGCTCTGAACTGACTATACCAGGAGTATAGCACCAACTGCTGGTAGTTGTGGTATCAAGCATATCCATAATCAGACTTTAAAGATTTCTCCATAGAAGGGGGGAGCGATTGAATAATTCCTCCTCCTGGTGAAATTAGTAATATCTTCTGAATTCTCAATCATGTTGTGTTGTTGTACAACTGTGTAAGTCATTTCGATTGTACAGATTTCCCAGGTTCAATGAATGTGCTTCTGAGACCTGGGAAGTCTTCTTGCTGAGTAGAGTTATTGTTGATCACTGGTATTTGACTTAACAGACAGAAACGGACCCTTTGGTCCAACTCGTCCATGCCAACCAAGTTTACCAAACTAAACCAGTCCCATAATCTTCTAACCCTTTCCTATTCATGTACCTGTCCAAATATACTTTAACTGTTGTAACTGTACCTGCATTAACCACTTCCTCTGACAATTCATTCCAGACACGAACCATTCTCTGTGTGAAAACAATGCCCCTCAGGTCCCTTTTAAATTTTTCTCTTCGCACCTTAAAATCATGCCCTTTTGTGTTGAACTCACCTATCTGAGGGAAAAGACCTTTGCTATTCACCTTACTTATGTCCCTCACCATTTCACAAACCTCGATAAGGTCACCACTCAACCTCGTACACTCCAGTGGAGCAAGTCACAGCCTGTCCAGCCTCTCCTTCAAACTCAAACCCTCCAGTCCCAGGACAACCTGATAAATCTTTTCTGCACCCTCCCTAATTTAATACTATCCTTCCTCAGCACGGTGACCAGAACTGGGCACAGTATTCCAAAGTTGGCCTCACCAATGTCCTGTACAACCGCAATATGACATGCCAAATCTTGAACTCAATGGTCTGAGGAATGAAGGTAAGCATGCTAAGTGCCTTTTTTACAACTCTGTCTGCCTGTGACACAGCTTTCAATGGACTATGTAGTTGAACGCCTCTGTTCTACAACTAGTTTTGCATACATCCACATATTACAGCAAGTTCTGTAGAGGAAAACCAGAATATCAAGACTTCCCTTCATTAGAACACATATCATCAGATGTTTGTCAGAGAAATTTGCCCAATAAAGCAGAGACCACGCAAAACTGGCTTCTTCCTCAGGTTGGGGAAGAGAAATTCTGATCTACCTGCACAGACTGTCAGTTCTGTGTCAGCCTAGTCAATTTCTCTTCCAGCGATATCGCTTGTAATAAACAGCTTGTCAATTTCACCCGATCTGGTTTGCGTGGTCTCTGCTTTATTGGGCAAATTTCTCTGACAAACATCTGATGATATGTGTTCTAATGAAGGGAAGTCTTGATATTCTGGTTTTCCTCTACAGAACTTGCTGTAAGATGTGGATGTATGCATTACTAGTTCTGTGGTTCAGTTGCTGTTTTTCACTCCTATATATTCTCAGGAAATGTCACATTTCCCCACCTAAGTTGCAATAATGGGATGAAGCAGGATATTGTTTGTCATATGTGTGTCTTAATAACCTCATATCTGGAATGGTAACTTCTAGTTTCAAAGGATTTAAAGATGTTTTGTGTTAGCCCATCCTGTCATGTTTTGGTGTTTTTGTACCTTAGGAAGTTGTCTAAAGTCTAATCCTCTTCCTGAGCTAAGATAAACTGCTGTTCCCATCATCCTCTCATACTGTTTTTGAATCTTAGCTTCTACCACATCAAGATAGCTCCTTCCAGTGTAAGACACAATTTTAATTGTGACATTTCTGAAAGAGATGAATCATAAATTCTGACACAACTCTGTCTAGAATAATTATGGTTGTAAATCACCATAATCACAAAATTCTGACAATGTATTAATGTTTTTTGTTCATTCATGGGATGAGGGTGTCACTGGTTAGGCCTGCATTCCTTGCCCATCTCTAATTGCCCAGAGTTAAGAGTCAACCATATTGCTGCGGGTCTGGAGTTACATGTAGGCCAGACTAGGTAAAGATGGCATTTTTGTTCCCTCAAGGACATTAATGAACCAGATTGGTTTTTCCAACAATTGACAATGGAATATATGGTCATCATTAGATTCTTAATTGCAGATTTTTACTGAATTCAAATTCCACCATCTGTCATGGCAGGATTCAAACCCCCTGGATTCCCAGAACATACCAGACCCTCTGGATTAACAGTCCAGCAATAATATCACTTGGTCATAGACTCTCTCATAAAATCGGTTCATAAGTTTACCCAATAGTATTGTCAACAAGTTTTCCAGGAAGCTGTAATTCTTCTGTTCATCTTGATCTCTCTATTATACAATTGGTACTTGATGTAAAGTAATTGTCAAAAGTTCTTATAACATTATCTAAGTGGTCTGTCTCTTCTTTTATATTTTGTCATGTTAAAAGTTGATTTGTAACCAGAACTATACAACTTGTTCTTCTCTGGGTTTCTATAATAATCCTGTAAATATATGAATTGTCTTTTCCATGTAATCTAGTTCCGTTCCTGCCTGAAGAATTTGTGATTTTAGATCAATTTGTTTCTCCAATTTAAATAATTTACTTGAAAGCGGTTCCAGGACTCTCTTTGTAGATCGAATAGATTTCACTGTTCAGTAATTTAAATCACCTCAGCAGTGTTAAATGTTGAATTTTCTTCAGCAAGATTTTCATTATTGTCTTTCATTCTTGGAAAACAAAGATGATTATTAATAAAGGCTTATCCTTATCCTTTATTGCATTTATGAAGATTTTTAAAAACATTTTTCATTTATTGTTCTTGCCGGACATTTTCTTTATCTCTGTCAAAGTTAAGAACTTCTAAATCATTCCATAATTATCCTCCTGTTTGCTATGAACATTGTTTCAAGTGTTGAAAGATCATTTAAGTACTTTAAAATGAAGGAACACCATAATTTACATATTCTCCCAAAGTGGAAGGAAGACTGTTACTTTGCATTGTTTTCTCCTTCTTTTTCTTAGTGATTTCCATGTCCCTTTTAAAACTGTGGGCATTTCATGATCTTTTTGCTTTTTTGCTCAGCATTTCAGTTAAAAAAGATATGCACTTCTTAAATAAATATTTTCAGCTGAGCAATAAAAATATATTTTTCCCTTCAGAACATCTTTTTTGATAAACTCAAATTTTCCAACTCATGATTTTTTAATGATAACTTATTATTTTCCCTGGAGTATCAAAGGCTGAAGGGTGACCTGATAGAAGTTTATAAAATCATGAGGGGCATGGATCGGGTGAACAGCCAAGATTTTTTTCCAAGGAAGGCAGAGTCCAAAACTAGAGGGTGTAGGTTTAAGGTGAGACGGGAAAGGTTTAAAAGGGACCTAAGGGGCAACTTTTATCACACAGAAGCTGGTATGTGTATGGAATGAGCTGCCAGAGAAAGGGGTGGTGGCTGATACAATTGCAACATTTAAAAGGCATTTGGATGGGTATATGAATAGGAAGGGTTTGGAGGGATATCGGCCAGGTGCTGGCAGGTGAGATTAGGTTGGGTTGGGATATCTGGTCGGATATCGGACGAGTTGGACCAAAGGATCTGTTTCCATGCTGCACATCTCTATGACTCTAATTTCTCCTTAACTGTGAATATTTTCACCCTTCCACTGAGGGTGACTCACATCAGGTGTTTAATATAAGCGACTATACCACAGAATCGTAGAATCATACAGTATGGAAGATACTCTTTGACCCATCAAGTCTGTACTGTCAAACAAAACATTACCACTGCACTAATCTCACTTTCCCGCACTAGGCATGCAGCCTTGAATGTTACGACACTTCAAGTATTCATTCCAGTACTTTTTAAAAGTTTTGTTTCAGATTTATCCCCTTGTGGGTAATTTACCATAAGTTACCTTTAATTCAGCTACTTCCTAAGAAAACGCATAAGTTCTGAAACAACGATTCAAACTTTACTGCATGTAGCAACCAAAATAAGACCTCTCAAGTAAGCAAGTATAAGTCTTGCAACCGAATTTAGCTTTTACTCAATTACTGGTGAAATCTGGCCAGGATTTCAACCAACGATGCCTGTCTCTGGAAATGTTCAAAGTTTGATCCTCGTGCAGTGTTGTTCTCTAAAATCCTGCTGTTCCGGTGTTGGATTTTTATACAGTTTTCTCTCTTTCAAGTTTATCGTGTGGCATTATTAATATTCTTTAGATTCTTTAATCCCTAACATTGATTATGGAGACCTCAGGTCTGCAGCTTGCCCTCTTATCAGAAGTAGATCCACTGTTCCTTGTTGCATTAGGGGATGGCTGTCTGTTTAAAACACAGCTCTTCCTGCATTCAACCCTTTCACTACAAAACATTACTTATGCAGGCAGATCTTAATTGCCCATGTGTCATGAGATAGCAGGTTATCAAATACAATCGTAGAATTTCTACAGTATGGAGGCAGGCCACTCGGCCTATTGAGTCACACCGAAGACCATCCCACCCAGACCCATCCCCCCATACTCTATTCCTGTAATTATTTCCCATGCCTAACCTACTTAGTCTGCACATCCCTGGACACCAATGGGCACTTTAACATGGCCAATCCACCTAGCCTGCACATCCTTGGACTGTAAGAGGAAAACATTTGTATCTGGAGGAAACCTGTACAGACACAGGGAGAATGTGCAAACCCCACACAGACAGTCACCTGAAGGTGGAATCAAACTCTAGTCCCTGGCACTGTGAGGCAGCAGTGCTAACCACTAAGCCACCATACCACCCTAACCTAATAAGTGTTATCTCCTTTCTTCCAACAAACAGCTTGTTCATATTGTTTCTTCACAGAAACAGTTAATTCACATGCTGTTTCTAATTCCTTTCTATCAGCTTCTTGTTGTCCCTTTCATTTCAAGAAACTCTGAATTCCAGAGTTATTGTTGCTTCTTTCCATGTGTAACAGTTTATCTTTGTTGATGTATTTAATCTATGAAGTTATTAAAGTTGTGAAGTTTACCCTATCATAGTTATCTTCTCAAGTCTTTCTTAATGTCTAGTTTTTTAAAAATGTTTTATAGGCAGGCATCAGTTCTGCTGTACTTTTACCCGCTGGCTGTCACATTCATAGAAGCTGACAGGTTTTCCGCACTTATGAGCTGCTGAATATTTAAAAGTCACTCACAATTTTCTGACAGAATATTTTCTTCTTCCTTCTCGTCAGATCGCTGTGACTTCTGTCGAACTAAAGATCTGTTTGTCAGGGTGTTGCCGCTGCTAGTATATCTTATAAGGTAATAATGCCAGCCACTGCTACTTTCTTGTAAAGGTTGATTTCTGCTGGAATAATCTGTAAAGCCTTGGGGAGATTTGCTGCAATGTTTCTTGCAGGTTGTAGTCTAAAGTATGTAGGGAAGGATGGCCCTGTAAACTCTGCAGCGGATGTTAAACTCAAACTTGATGAACAGTAAACAGTCAAGGTAGTAAATACTGCAGATTGGAGGTGGTTGTCTAGCAGTAATCCAGAATCCCAGGTTAAAATTCTGGGGACATATGTTCAAATGCCACCATTCAATGAACATTTCAATAAGAATCTGGAATAAAAGGCTAGTTTAATGTAATGACTGTTAATGTCTAAAAACTCAACTGGTTCACTAATATTCAGGGAAGGAATTCTACTGTCCTTACTTGAGTGTACAAGTGACTCCAGACACACAGCAATTTGATTGATTCTCAAAAGCCCCCTCTGGGCAATTAGACATGGTCAACAAATGTTGGCCTATCCAGGCTACATCATATTAGAGAACAGTAATTACATTATATCTGAGGTGCACGATGGCTTCCTGTAGGAGATCAGATTCAACTTGATAGTATGTCCACTATTAACCTCATTCCAGCCTTGGTTCAAACATGGAAGAGGTGAGGTGAGAGTGACAGTCCTTGAATCAAGGCCACTTTTGGCTGAGTTTGGCATCAAGTCGCCCGAGCAAAACTGGAATCAATAGGAATTGGGGGAAAATTCTTCATTGTTTGGATGGCTTGGTTGATGGAGGTCAGTTATATCAGTTCGAGGACATTCTTGCAGGAGTTCCTCAGGGTAACGTTCCTCAACCATCTTCAGTCATCAATGACCTTCCCTCCAAGATAAGGTTTGAAATTGGGTTTTTGCCAATGATTGCACAATATTCAGTACTGTTCATGACGCTACAGGTACCAAAAACAGTTCATGTCTAAATGCACTAACAGCTGGACAATATTCAGGCTTCCCCAGCACATGTGGCAAATAACATTTGCATCACACAAATGACAATAGTGACCATCTCCAATACGAAAGAATTACTCTCACCCCTTAAGTACTATGGAAAGAAGTGCCGCAGTCTTAAAAAAAAAGGAACTAGACTGATTGAGAGCTGTGTTTATACTGCAGCTTCATTCAATTGCTGGGGAAGGAGAGATAAGACGGCATTGCACTGAGGTGTATGTGCAGACCAAGATTCGGCCAGCAACAGGTTGTTGACTGGTTTGTGTAAATGTGACCAGTTGTGGATCAGTCTGATGATAGCTCTTGATTGGCTCTTGGCAGCTGAACAGCTTGGGTGTCTACAACAGGATGAAGAAACGTCTGGATCGCTGGAAGAACAAGATCTGTGTCTCTGTCTCTATACAGTAAAAGTGCCTGAAGCCTAAAGAAAGCCAGTTATTGTCTCCCACCACTTTTTGGATATCAAAAAATAATAGGAACATGAAAAAGGAATAGAGCAATAATATTATGAGTGACTTTAATCTTCAGTTGGGTCAATCAAGTTGGAAAGGGCAACTATGACAAGTTGATAGAGTACATTAGGGGTAGTTTCCTAAAGCAATATGTCATGGAGTTAATCAGAGAATAGACTATCTTTGATCTGGTAATGGATAATGATTTAATAAATGATCTCAGAGGAAAAGTACCCGAGGAAATAGTGATCATAACATGATCAAATTTAATACTCAGTTTGAGTATGAGAAACTTGGGTCAGAAACAATTGTGTTTAATCTAAATAAAGAAAATTACAATGAAATGAGGATAGAGTTAGCTAATGTGGACCGGGCGGATAGATTAGCAGGAATGATACTAAGCAATCAGGAATGAAACTAAGGCAGATATTTAAGGAAGTAAATCGTGACTCTCAGCAAAAATACAAACCTGCAAGGAGGAAAGATTTTTGGAGAGGGATAAACCAATCATAGCTAACTAAGAACTTTAAGAAGGCAAAAGTCAGTGATAGCCAAGAAGACTGAAATAAATTCAGAATCTGGCAAAGGAGAACTAAACAGATAATGAAGAGACAGAAAATAAGCTACAATGGCAAACTGGCAAGGAATATAAAAACTGACAGTAGGAGCTTCTTTAAATATATAAAAGGGAAGACAGAGGTCAACATGAACCTTAGATAATGAATCTGGCAAGATAGTAATGAGGAACAAGGAAAAGGCAGAGAAGTTAAACAGATATTTTACATCAGTGTTTATGGTGGAAGATACATTGACCATCCCATTAATAGTAAAGAATATGGGGAGGAATTAAATGAGAGAAGTAAACTTAGACAAACTAATAGAGCTAAAGGCAGATAAAACCCCTGGCCCTGGTGACTTGCATCCTAGGATCCTAAAATAAGAAGCTACAGAAATAATGGATGCATTGGTTGTAGTTTTCCAAAGATCTTCAGATTGTGGAGAAGTACTGGACAACT
Source organism: Chiloscyllium plagiosum (assembly GCF_004010195.1). Taxonomy (NCBI): domain Eukaryota; kingdom Metazoa; phylum Chordata; class Chondrichthyes; order Orectolobiformes; family Hemiscylliidae; genus Chiloscyllium; species Chiloscyllium plagiosum. The sequence goes on from NC_057733.1 coordinate 3,565,169, forward strand.
GGAAAGTGCCAATGTGATACACGTATTTAAAAAGGGAGTGAGGAGAAAAGTGAGTTACTATATGCTGCCTCACCTAACACCTATTGTTATAAAAACAATGAAATCGATTATTAAGGAAGTGATAGCAGCACATTTAGAAAATCATGATCTAACCAAGCAGACTCAGCGTGACTTCACGAAAGGAAAATCCTTTAGAGATTTTTGAGGAACTCTCAACCACAGTAGATGGAGGGGAACCAGTAGATGTGTTGTTTTGAATTTCAGGATAATGTTCAGCATGGTGGTGGCTTGTTTTTCAGACTGGAGGCCTGTGACCAGTGGAGTGCCACAAGGATCAGTGCTGGGTCCTCTACTTTTCTTCATTTATATAAATGATTTAAATGTGAGCATAACAGGTATAATTAGTAAGTATGCAGGTAACAACAAAATTAGAGGTGTAGTGGACAGCGAAGAAGGTTACCTCAGTTTACAATGGGAGTTTGAACAGATGGGCTAATGGGCTGAGAAGTGGCAGATGGAGTTTAATTTGGATAAATGCGAGGTGTTGCATTTTGGGAAAGCAAATCTTAGCAGGACTTATACACATAATATTAAAGTCCGAGGGAGTGGTGCTGAACAAAGAGACCTTGGACTGCAGGTTCATAGCTCCTTGAAAGTAGAGTTGCAGGTAGATAGGATTGTGAAGAAGGCATTTGGTATGCTTTCCTTTATTGGTCAGAGTATTGAGTACAGGAGTTGGGAGGTCATGTTGCGGCTGTACAGGACATTGGTTAGGCCACTGTTGGAATATTGCATGCAATTCTGGTCTCCTTCCTTTCAGAAAGATGTTGTGAAACATGAAAGGGATCAGAAAAGATTTACAAGGATGTTGCCAGGGTTGGAGGAATTGACCTACAGGGAGAAGCTGAAAAGGCTGGGGCTGTTTTCCCTGGAGCATCGGAGGCTGAGGGGTGACCTTATAGAGGCTTAGAAAATTGTGAGGGGCATGGATAGGATAAATAGACAAAGTCTTTTCCCTGGGGTCAGGGAGTCCAGAACTAGAGGGCATAGGTTTAGGGTGAGAGGGGTAAGATATAAAAGAGACCTAAGGGGCAACTTTTTCACACAGAGGCTGGTATGTGTATGGAATGAGCTGCCAGAGGAAGTGGTGGAGGCTGATACAATTGCAACATCTAAAAGGCATTTGGATGGGTATATGAATAGAAAGGGTTTGGAGGGATATGGGCCGGGTACTGGCAAGTGGGACTAAAACCTGCGCCCACACCTCTCCATCCAAGGCCCCAAAGGAGCCTTCCATACCCAAAGTTTCACCTGCATATCCCCCAATGTCATTTAATGTATCTGTTGCTCCTGATGTGGTCTCCTCTACATTGGGGAGACTAGACACCTTCTTGCAGAGCACTTCAGGGAACATCCCTAGGACACCCGCATCAACCACACCGCCCTGTGACCGAACACTTCAACTCCCCCTTCCACTCTGCCGAGCACATACAGGTCCTGGGCCATCTCCACTGCTGCTCCCTCACCACCCGACTCCTGGAGGATGAAAGCCTCATCTTCCACTTCAGAACGCTTCAACCCCAGGGCATTAATGTGGACTTCACCAGTTTCCTCATTTCCCCTCCCCCCACCTTACCTCAGTTCCAAACTTCCAGCTCAGCTCCATCCTCATGACCTGTACCACCTGTCCATCTTCCTTCCCACCTATCCGCTCCACCCTCCTCTCTGACCTATCACCTTTACCCCTTCCTCCCTCCACCTATTGCACTTTCAACTACCTTCTCCCCAGCCCCACCCCATCCCATTTATATCTCCACTCCTGAGGCTCCCAGCCTTATTCTTGACGAAGGGCTCCTGCTCGAAACATCAATTTTCCTGCTCCTTGGATACTGCCTGACCTGCTGTGCTTCTCCAGCACATCTCTAATCTTGACTCTATTCATTGGAGTTTAGATGAGATGATCTTATTGAAACGTACTGGATTCTGAAGGAGCTTAACAGTAAATGTTGAGATGTTTCCCCTTATCGGACTGTCTAGGACCGCGTTATCTCAGAATAAAAGGGTGCCAATTTAAGACTGAGATGGGGAGTAATTTCTTCTCTCAAAGGGTTGAGAGTCTTTGGAACTCCTTACCAAATAGAGCAGCGGGGACAGAGACCGTGTGTATATTTAAGGCTGAGATAGCTACATTCTTGATTATTAGGGGAAATCAAACGTTGTGGGGTAAAGGGAGGAAAGTGGACTTGAGGAATGTTTTAGATTAGATTAGATTACTTACAGTGTGGAAACAGGCCCTTCGGCCCAACAAGTCCACACCGCCCCACCGAAGCGCAACCCACCCATACCCCTACATTTACCCCTTACCTAACACTACGGGCAATTTAACATGGCCAATTCACCTGACCTGCACATCTTTGGACTGTGGGAGGAAACCGGAGCACCCGGAGGAAACCCACGCAGACACGGGGAGAACGTGCAAACTCCACACAGACAGTCGCCTGAGGCGGGAATTGAACCCGGGTCTCTGGCGCTGTGAGGCAGCAGTGCTAACCACTGTGCCACCGTGCCACCCACGGTTGGATCAGCCATGATCCTAGCGAATGGTGGAGCAAGCTTGAGGGGCCAAATAGCCTCCTCGTGTTCCCATTCCTTAATTAACAGACTGTTAGTTTTTATTTTATGTCGTAATATTTTATGTGGCACACATTCAAATATTGGTGAAGATCCATGTACACCCACGTGTCCTGGTTCCCTTTTATTAAACACTTTTTGTTACATTCTCAAAGAACTTTAAAAAAATTACTGAAGGACAATTTCCCTTTCACAAAACAATTTTTGCCTAATCACATTATGATTTTCTAAGTATCCTCCTTAACAATGGATTAATGCAAATTTCCTAGGACAAATGTCAGGCACACTAGCCAATAATTTTGTAGCTTGTCTCCCTCTTTCCTTGTGTAAAGTTGTTTCAGCTGCTGTGTTTCCAATCCTTCTTGCCGAAACCACTGCCTCTTTAACAACATGTGGCATCATTTTATATTTTTCTCCCCAACATAAACAACATCCCATATAAACAGACGTTTTTGGAGAAACACAGCAAGTCTGGCAGCATCTGTAGAGAGAAAGCAGAGTTAATATTTCAGGTTCAGTGACCCTTCTTCAGAACTGATGGTAGCTAGGAAAAGTTGGCATATGCTGAAGATGGTGTGTGGGGGCAAGGGGAAAGAGTAAATGATGGGTGGAGATGGTGGAGCCCAGAGAAACAGAAAACAATTATTGGACGGACAAAGGAGTGGGTGAAGATCAGCCTGGGAAAATCAACAGCTTCTAATGGGGGGGCCATCAATAGCTGATAATGGGTAGCAACCCATGTGATGACAATGCCTGGTGTGTGGGATTGGGGTAAAGACATGGAAGGACATGATCAGGCCCTAAAAATATTGAGTCCTGAAGGCTGCAGAGTCTCCAAGCAGAAAATGAGTTGCTGTATCCCACAGTAGCCAATATTTTTGTTTAATACCATTGAGTAAGTTTTCAAATTGTCTTCAATCTGTTCCTGTGTTTATGCAGTTTATGACATCAGTTTACACAGGTTATACTCATAGCATACTCATTACTGTAATTGTTGTATATGGTAGATATGACATATAAAAAGCTACTCTAATCTACTCCAGGTGAACAGATGTTTTATTATGTCATGTGCCAGCAAGGTTTCAGACACAGAATATAACAGCCATTCATTTTTGAAAAACAAAGGTTCTTTCTGTCTGCTTCAGTCTATTAATTTACCAGGTTTTAAAATATTACATTAAAAACCTGTAGCTACTCTAATGCCAATCCTTCCCTTATCGCATCACTAAAATTTTAAGAGTGTTGTGAATTCTGCTGCTTGTACTGGCATAATTCCCTTGCTGCAAAAGAAAATGGTCATAACTTAATGGTGTGAAAATTAAGAGGAAGAAAAAAGGCTGAAAAGGCAGAAAAATCCTACAATGTGAAAACATTACCTGTAATCTCTCATCTCGGAAATAATTTTGAAAGACTATCATTCTCCATTCACTCAAAGAAAGTCTCCCCTTGTTCCAGTGGTAATATCCCGGACCCAAAGTGCACCCCACAATCAACGTCACTCCCAATCTGATCATTGTCACATTGTGGACTTATGGGATCTTGCTGTGCGTTAATTGGGTGGTGCTTTAAGACAGGATGAAAGTGAGGCCTGCAGATGCTGGAGATCAGAGTCTAGATTAGAGTGGTGCTGGAAAAGCACAGCAGGTCAGGCAGCATCCGAGGAGCAGGAAAATCGATGTTTCGGGCAAAAGCCCTTCATTAGGGAGCTTCCGGGGTGGAGAGATAAATGGGAGGGGGTGGGGCTGGGGAGAAGGTAGCCAAGAATGAAATAGATGGATGGAGGTGGGGATGAAGATGATAGGTCGGAGAGGAGGGTGAAGCGGATAGGTTGAAGGAAGATTGACAGATGGGACAGGTCACGAGAATGGTGCTGAGCTGGAAGGTTGGAACTGGGATTAGGTGGGGCGAGGAGAAATGAGGAAACTGGTGAAATCCACATTGATGCCCTGGGGTTGAAGGGTCCCGAGGCAGAAGATGAGGCGTTCTTCCTCCAGGTGTCGGGTGTGATATATGGCTACATAGAACAGTCCATCTTCCATAGTTACCCCAGCACCCCTCCTCTTCCTCTGCTACATTGATGACTGCATTGGCGCCATCTTGTGCTCTCACGAGGTGATTGAGCAACACATTCCACCCCGACCTTAAAATCACTTGGACCATCTCTGACACCTCCCTCCCCTTCCTGGACCTCTCCACCTCCATCAATGACAACTGACTTAACACTGACATTTATTACAAACCCAGCGACTCCCATAGCTACCTGGGTTACAACTCCTCCCACCCTACCTCCTGCAAAAATGCTATCCTGTATTCCCAATTCCTCCACCTCCGCCGTATCTGCTCCCAGGAGGTCCAGTTCCACCACAGAACATACCAGGTGGCTTCCCTCTTTACTTTTCCATGTGGTTAAAGATGCCCTCCAACGCATCTCATCCACGTCCCACACCTCTGCCCTCAAACCCCCACACACCTCCAACTGCAACAAGGACAGAACCCCCCCGGTTCTCACCTACCAACCTCCGCATAAATCGCATCATCCGCCGACATTTCCGCCACCTCCAAATGGACCCCACCACCAGGGATATATTTCCCTTCCCACCCCTTTCCGCAAAGACCGTTCCCTCCGTGACTACCTGGTCAGGTCCACATCCCCCTACAACCCACCCTCTCCTCCCTGCACCTCCTCCCTCATCTCCATCCAAGGCCCCAAAGGAGCCTTCCACATCCATCAAAGTTTCACCTGCACGTCCACTAATATCATTTATTGTATCCGTTGCTCCCGATGCGGTCTCCT
>NC_057733.1:3573035-3586528 GCF_004010195.1 Chiloscyllium plagiosum
CGGAGGCTGAGGGGTGACCTTATAGAGGTTTACAAAATTATGAGGGGCATGAATAGGATAAATAGACAAAGTCTTTTCCCTTGGTTCGGGGAGTCCAGAACTAGAGGGCATAGGTTTAGGGTGAGAGGGGAAAGATATAAAAGAGACCTAAGGGGCAACTTTTTCACGCAGAGGGTGGTACGTGTATGGAATAAGCTGCCAGAGGATGTGGTGGAGGCTGGTACAATTGCAGCATTTAAGAGGCATTTGGATGGGTATATGAATAGGAAGGTTTTGGCGGGCTATGGGCCAGGTGCTGGCAGGTGGGACTGGATTGAGTTGGGATATCTGATTGGCATGGACGGGTTGGACCGAAGGGTCTGTTTCCATGCTGTACACCTCTATGAATCTATAACTGTGGATGCTGTAAATCAGAAACCAAAACAGAAATTGCTGGGGAAGCTCAGCGTGTCTATTGGCATCTGTGGAGAGAAATCAGTGTTAATGTTTTGAGGAAGCGTCAAACATCAATTCTGATTTCTCTTCAAAGATGCTGCCAGACCATGTGAGCTTTTCCAGTAATTTCTGTTTTTGTCTCCCTCAACTGTAGATCTTAGCCAGCTGCCACGGCAAGACCAGGTCAAATATGATTTCAAGAAGAAGCCTTCCTGGCATGCATTATTTGGCACCATTGATTACTTTTTGCATTTCACTGCCTTTGAGTGAAGCAGCCAAGTCCTTGTTATTTACAAATTATTTTCCTCAATATCTGAATTCTAGTCCTGCAGATCATTAAGGACTCTCAGCAACAACATGGCCTACGACATGAAGACTACCAAAGATACAGGTGGATGGGTTATGATACTCTGTTGATGTTCATATGCAGGATATGGAAGTTGGGATTACATTTTCTTGGTGTGGCCAGTTATATCCATATGACAGATTGGGGAACCATCATCAGACAATAGCCATAATTTCCTACGTGCAAAACACCATAATTTTTAACCACTCTTGCCCCACAAGCTAATTCCATTTGGCCCAGCTGTGTGTTTTTTGCAGTGAGGAGTTTACAGGGTAACCTGATTCATATACTTTTACTAGTATACAGTAATATTGTGACAAAGAGCTGTGGATTACATTCTCCACCCATGCGTTTAAATACACAGTTACTCAGTGTGAGATGTGTATATCTTTCTCCAGTGAAGATTCCCACTCTGTTTCCTTTTCCCAAATTGTAGATCTGGGAAATCTATGGTTACAGGCCATAGATTACAGGCCAGTCTTGCCACTTAAACCAACCTCCTTCCAAAACCAAATAGATTACAGAAATTCAGGAACTTGTTAATGCACTTTGTTTGATAAGCAGCCAAAAGATGCACTCAAACTGACAAGGTGTTGTGGGAATTGCCAACACATAGCACCAGTGATCTCTATTTTCATAGAATCCCTACAATGCAATAAGAGGCTATTCAGCCAAAATATTTTCATACTTTGTGCTACTCTTTCACAATCCTTTTGTGTTTTAGGATGATCGTTGATTTCTCCTTGTAAACAGAAATCTCATGGTCAATACCTGCTTAAGCTTTGAAGAGATGTGACCAAAAGCAGCTAAATGCAGTTGAGCCACAGATCAGCCATGAGGCTGAGTGAATGCTGGGATTGATTTGAGAGGCTGAGTGGACCTTTCCCCTCTGTGACCTGGTCAAATAAATGTTTTGAGAACCCTTTGAATCAAACTTAATTGCTGTTTTTAAACTAGAATTGAGCAAGGCTTTTCTTTATGATGGAGACAAAAGGTTTTTTCTACCTTCTCTACTTCTTTTCAAAAACATCTGCTTTCTCCTTTAATCCTTTTGTGCTTTTGGCTTACACCATTCTTTTCCTTCATCACTTGCAAACCCTTGCCATCTATCCCCTTTTAAGTACATCTGCATACAATTCTCTGTATTTCGCAGTGTACAGTCCAGGCTAAGTTAATACGTTTTAACCTTGAGGCTGTTAAGTTTGGAGTACAGTGATCATGTGTCTTCTGTTAATTGGGATATACTATTGTATATCAACGATGCTAGGCATGAATTTTTTTTTTGCCTACAGCTAAGTTCTGAAATGTGGGGAAAATGGCTAGAGTCAAAAACTGTGTAAGTGTGTACGGGAGTGGGGACTTAATAGCTGTCAAAAAACTGACACTGACTGGATGGGCTGTATGACTTTGTTCTACACAGTGATTTTATGAGCATTCAGTTATTGTCCCCTCTGCACCCCTGGAGGTGTTGTGGTTATTGCTTTATGTGCACATCTGCATTCATGTTGTGGTGGCTATTTGGCTGCAGTTCCTGTACTGTTCACGGATCTATGGTGGAGGGATGACTGTGTCATCACTAACTGTTTCTCTCTACCTGGCTGTAGGGGTTACTGTTCACGCAGACTCCGCCGCCTCAGAAAGGCACTTGGCTTTAAAATGGGGAACAAACACAAGTTCACAGGCAAAAAGGTCACCACAGAAATTCTGTCAGATAACAGGTAGGAGACTGGAAATCTCTACTTTCATCCTTAATGTATGGGTATCCATAAGAAGCTAGTCTATTCAGTGATGGAGGGAAACTTCGGCCACAAAATTTTTATTGTTAGTGGCTCTTCGTGAATGACGTGAGGTGCTTCCAATCTCCTCCTGAGTCTCCACGTGGGACACTATGGTCATGTAGGTCCATCTCTGCTGAGATAGAATGGAACTAATTTAATACTTTGTATGTCCAATGCACTAGCACTTTTGCACAAATACATTTGTAGCGAATTAAAACACAATCTGCCGAGATATTGTGCTGTTCCAGAGAAGGGAAGTGTTTACTGTTTTATAAGGAGCTGCATAAAATAAACTATCATGTTGCTATGCTGTCGTGGAATGGTGGGTGCTGTTATTTATTGCAAGCAGGCAGAACACATTCCCCTAGTTCCACCTGTTCGTTTCTAGTGAGGTACTAGGAATCCTAGTACTTAACACTGCGGTCTGTGAATTTCCACCATGTCTATTGCAAAGCCACCAGCAATACAGCTGATAGAAATAATGCTGATCTGAAATTATTGCCCAAACAAAATTTCTAATTGTTTTAAACATGGTAGGTATAGTAACCTAATGGAGACTGATGTTTTGATGTAAGGTTTATAAATTAATAGCACAGGAGTGCTGAGAAAAGTAACAATCCTTCCCAAATTTCGAAGCCTGGGTACTGAAGCATTTGGAATAAAACAACATTGGGGTAGTAGGTGTTTAACCTTCGACCCTCAGACAACCTATCCCTGGGGTCCGACCCTCCAAATCCAAGAAGTGCAATCGTATTTTTAATATTTCTATTTTGTTTGTTCCTCATTCAAATTAGTGGAGCTTGGGTGACTTTGAAGGAACTAACAGCTTCAGTGCTGTTAGTTCATTTTTAATCAAACCCCAATCACAGTCTGTTGTTAATATGCCTCAAATTATCTGCTAATGAATACATGTATTAGTTAATAAATGTACAGGTTCGTGGTACTTGTGGCTTCATGCTGTGTGTGCATTGATGATGGAAACTCTGTGTACACACATGATGAATTGGTAATAATATATTCCATCAATACATAAAGGCTGGCGGTGGATTTTCTTCTGTTGGAAGCATTGTAATCCAGTCTCAGCTAATGAACATGCAGACCTTACAGTGAGCTATTTTATTACCAGTTGTGTGTTCTGACACAATAACTGACTTGTTACCCATAAAACAGGAAAACCTCCAAAACACTTCACTGAAGTGCTGTTGGTCAAAACTGTACACTGATCCAAAGCAGATTAGTGTGGGTAACTAAGAAAAGAGGTTTTAAGGAGGATCTTGGAGGAGAGATGGAGCTGGAGAGGTTTCATAAATTTGTTGCAATATAGAAGGAGACCTATCCAGACTTTACAGCTGGAGTGGATGAGAGCATGGCCACTGAAGATAGGGCGGTCAGAGTTTCCGTGGATCATCCAGATTACTGCTTAAACTATGTACCTATCTGAACTGTGGAAGGTGCTTTGAGAGCTGAGTGAGTGACTATGGTCAATAGTGTTTCATATTGTGGATGTTGAATTTACTGGTGGATACATGGGCGGCACGGTGGCATAGTGGTTAGCACTGCTGCCTCACAGCGCCAGAGACCCGGGTTCAATTCCCGACTCAGACGACTGACTGTGTGGAGTTTGCACGTTCTCCCCGTGTCTGCGTGGGTTTCCTCCGGGTGCTCCGGTTTCCTCCCACAGTCCAAAGATGTGCGGGTCAGGTGAATTGGCCATGCTAAATTCCCCGTAGTGTTAGGTTAAAGGGGTAAATGTAGGGGTATGGGTGGGTTGCGCTTCGGCGGGTCGGTGTGGACTTGTTGGGCCGAAGGGCCTGTTTCCACACTGTAAGTAATCTAATCTAATATGCAGTGCCCAGTCTAATCAGCCTCCCTCCATGTGTAGGTATTTACTGCTGGTTCTAATGGATGCTGAGCGAGCCTGGAGTTACGCCATGCAGTTAAAACAGGAGGCAAATACTGAACCGCGTAAACGATTCCATCTGTTCTCTCGGCTCCGGAAAGCCGTCAAACATGCAGAGGAGCTGGAACGTCTGTGTGAGAGTGACCGTGTTGATGCAAAAACAAAATTGGAAGCACAGGTAAACAAATTGGGGGGAGAGTCCTTTTAGAGGAATCAAAGCTTTGGCAGTTTATCTTATTTTGGTGGTGGGGACGCAGTGGCAGTTTAGTCCTTCGATCTCAGTGCTTTTATATTTTGGGAGGATTTTGACCTTGTTCAGCAGCTGTGATCTCTACATCACCCTTTGTTTCCAGAAGCCAGTTGCTTTATCTCTGCTCAAGCTCTCATTAATACAGAGAGACTCTTCTGCCCTGCTCTACTTAGAAATGTAGGAGCCGGAGAAGGTCATTTAACTCCTTGAGCCAGTTCTATCATTGATTATGAAATTGGCTGATCACAGAGTTCAATACCCTAATCCTATCTTTTCCCCACACTTGTTGAACCTTTTAGCCACAAGAGCTATCTCCTCGAAAACATAAAATGTTTTATTCTCAACCACTTTCTGTGGTAGCAAGTTCCATAGACTCACCATTCTTTGGGTGAAACATCCTTCCTGCACCTAACCTGTTTGGTATTGTCAGAATTTAAAGATTTCAATGGACTCTCCAATCCCCCAAATTTCAGTGAATATAATCCCAACCAACACAGTCTGTCCTCACACACCATTCCTGCCATCCCAGGAATCAATTAGGTAAACCTTTGCTGCCCTCCCTCTACAGCAGGGACATCCTTCCTCCGATAAGGAGACCTACATTGCTCACAGTATTCCAGCTGTGGCCTCATCAATTTCCTGTACAGTTGCAGTAAGATATCCTTGTTTCTGTACTCTCGCTGGGAAGGCCAACATACAATTTGCTGTCTTCACTGCCTGCTGCACCTGCACCCTTACTTTCAGCGACTGGCACGCAAGGACACCCAGATCTTATTGAACATTTACAGCAATTTAAATAATCTGCCTTCCTATTTTTGCTACCAGGGTGTATATCATTTATCCATATTACATAGGTCATTCTGCTATAACAGGAGGAGAAAGTGAGGACTGCAGATGCTGGAGATCAGAGCTGAACATGTGTTGCTGGAAAAGCGCAGCAGGTCAGGCAGCATCCAAGGAGCAGGAGAATCGACGTTTCGGGCATGAGCCCTTCTTCAGATCACCTTGCACCCAGTTTTGTGTCATCTGCAAATTTTGAGATATTATGTTTAGTTCATTAACATAATTAAATAGATATTGTGAATAGCTGTGGTTCCTAGTACTGATCCCTGTGGTACTCCACTGGTCACTGCCTACCATTCATTTCCACTCTTTGTTTCCTGCCTGTTAGCCAATTTTCCAACTATCTCAATACACTGCCCCTAATCTCATGCACTTGAATTTTGCACGTTAATCTCATGGGGATTTTGTCAAAAGCCTTCTGAAAGTCCAAATAAACCGCATTCATGGCTCCTCCCCATCAACTTACTAGTTACATCCTCAAACAAATTAAATCTCTTCACAAGATTTTCCCTTTGTAAATCCAGGCTGACTGTGTCTGGTTCTATCACTGTTTTCTAAGTGCATCGCTATAAAATCCTTGAAAATGGACTCTAGCATCTTCCCCAGTACCGATTTCAGACTCGCTGATCTATAATTTCCTGGTTTCTCTCTACCTCCTTTTTTAAATAGTAAGGTTACATTAGCTGCCCTTCAATCTGCAGGGACTGTTCCAGAGTCTGAAGAACCTCAGAAGTTGACCACTGATGTACTCTGGGATTTGGGTTATCAGGCACTGTGGATTATCAGCCCTCAATCCCATCCAACACCATTTCTCTACCAAAGCAGATTTGGTTGTTCCTCCTTCTCACTAAACCCTACTTTCCCATCATTTCTGCTATGTTATTTGAGATCTCCATCATGAAGGCAGGGAGTAAACCACGAATTTACTTTGGTGGCCATTTCTTTGTTCTTCATTGTAAAGTTCCCTGTTTCTGACTGTAAGGGATCTACATTAGTTTTCACCAGTCTTTTTTCTTTGTGTACCTTGTTGAAACTTTTACAGTTGTCTCTAACATTCCTTGCAAGCTTCCTTTCATATTCTATTTTCCCTCCTTAGTCAATCCCACGGTCCTCCTTTGCCGACTTCTAAACTGTTCCCAAGCTTCAGCTCTATTGTTTTCCTTTTAGCTACCTTCATAAGTCGTGGTTTGGCCAATGTTCTCTTTGCACTTTTGCACCAGACAGGAATAAACAATATTTTAATTGATCCATTCTCTCTTTGAATATTTGCCATTGCCTACCTGTTGTCATTCCTTTCAATAATCTCCCAAACCATAGTCCACTCACACCTCATACCATCGTCGTTACCCTTATTAAGGTTCAGGGCCCAGGTCTCAGAATCAACTACCTCCCTCTCCATCCTGATAAAGAATCCTGTCATATTATGGTCGCTCATCCCCAAGAGATCTCTGTCAGCAACATTACCAATTTATTCCTTTCTTTCTGCATCGCATCCAGTCTAAGATGACCTGTTCTCTAGTTGGTTCCTCAACATATTGGTGCAGAAAACCATCCCATATACACTCTAAGAGTTCCTCCTCTATGGTATTGTGACCGAGTTGATTTGCACAGTCTGTATGCAGATTAAAGTCACCCATAATTACAGATGTTCTGTTACCCCATACGTCTCTGATTTCCTGATTAATGCCATTCCCAACATCCTCATGTTTAGGTATCTATATACCACCCTCACTAATGTTTTTTGTCCCTTGGTATTTCTCACTTCTCACACTGATTGGACATTGTCTGTGCTGATATATAAACACAATATTGTGTTTATATTTTCTTTAACCAGTAATGCAACTCCACCGCCTTTTCCTTTTAGTCTGTCCTTCCCAAATACTGAATACCCCGAGATGTTCAGTTCCCATCTCTGGTCATCCTGCAGCCATGTCTCGGTAATTCCCAACTATTCCATACCTGTTTATATCTATTTCTGTGATTAATTCATCCACTTTATTTTGAATGCTCCAAGCATTCAGGCATAAAGTCTTAAAGGTTGTCATTTTAATGTTCCTTCTCCTGTTCCTGCTTTTTTTTTAGTATGGCCTTGTTTGGTTCTGGCCTTCGATTCCTCTGTGTGTCACTTCACTTATTCGTCTTCGTGTCTTCCATTCTTGTCCCCTTCCTCTGATTCCTTGTATAGGTTCCCATCCCCTGCCAATTTAGTTTAAATCCTCCCCAACTAGGCTGGCAAATACTCCCCTTAGGATATCCGTCTCAGTCCTGTCCAGGTATAACCTGTCCAGTTTGTAATGCTACTACCTTTAAATTATAACCCTTTTGGAAGATGTTTAATATAAAATAATGTCAGTTTCTCCAGGGCCTTTTTTTCCTGTTCCTTGTTATTACAGAATGCAGCCCGTCGAAATTATAAACCACTAGATGTTGTGAAGACTTACTTGACCTTAGCAACTACTTACCAATCCGCTCTGTTGGATCTTCTACCCTGGTCTTTCTGTGAGTCGTCCATTATTCCTATGCATCAAGCAGGACATTCTTCCCTCCCATTGCTTCACCATGACAGTGACTATAAGGATACCCATTCCACATTCAGGACACTTCTCATCTTCTCAAACAGGAGACTAACTCTACAGAACTGTCAGATGTCCATAGTTGCGACTCGTGAGGGTAGCACTGCTATTTATAGATTCGTTGCAAAAGTTAAAGATTCTACAATAAGTGCAGCTGAAGTTACCTGATTTTCAGACCTACATTGATCGAAACTGCAGATCAGGTTTCTGTACCAAACAAGAGTGACTATTTATTATTATTTTCTACAAGTTAGGCAAACTCCTTTGAAAAAAACTGGTTTTGAAACAATTCTTTTTCATTTCACTACACGAATTTTAACGAACGCTAAAATGAAAAGACAAGGTTGTTACACATTGAATTCTTGCTGGCACAGTTTATACTACCGTGAGAGCAGCTGGTCAAGGAATAAGTTATCTCCGGCTGTCCCATGGGGTGACAGAGGGGTGACTTGTTGCAGCCATGAGTGAGAGGCACTGGAGAGAGATCAGTGCATGATCAGAAGAGATAGAAGCCTGTATGGAATCAGCACACATTCAGTTGTGGCAAATGGTCTGTCTCTGTTGATTCTGTGTATTGTGCATCTTTGTTCATCACCGAGCAGTATGAAACTACAGTGGGAACCTGCTATTAACACTTTGCCTGTGATCCCTGTTTTGTTACTCAGTTTAATGGGCTAAAGTGTTGTATGGCTCTGTTGTTTGTTGTTATATCATAGCGGATGCTTCCTGTGCTGACTGCTTTGCATTTATTTCAGGCATACACTGCCTATCTTAAGGGCATGCTGAGTTTTGAGCTACAGGATTGGAAAAGTGCTATGCAGGCTCTGCACAAATGCAAGTGAGTGATTTTTCATTTTTACAGCAGCACTCCTTTGTGTTCATCTTCTCAATGTACACCATGTGTGGTTCTGTTCCATGCCTCCCACTGTCTTCCACTTCCCTGTCAATATCATGCCATGGTCTTGCTTCCTGTTTGGTCCTGGGGGTATGAGGTTTTTTTCATTGGTTTTGGGAATGCGGTCAACGTTGGCATTCTGCATGTGTTGCCATCTTTTGAGGTGATGATGGAATACCACCTGGCAGCACTTCAGCCATTATGCCAATGACAACCCACAAGAGAGTTAAGTTCGGTATTCAATGAAAGCACGATAAATGTCCAAGCAGAATTATCTCTAATTTCAAAAAATGGATTTTCATTTCGTTGCTGTTCTTGCTCTCCGTTGTAGATCTTTCAGGATATAGAAGTACTGTCAAAGTCAGCTGAATGAGTCAATCATTCATACTACAACCAGCATGTTGCAGTAAAAGCACGGGTGGGTGCACATCCTTTGCAGATGTACCAATTGATTGGTGTTAAAGTTCTTGAGGTGTTATAATAGCACCATTCTGACTTGAGACTTGTATATTGTAGGGAACTTTGAGTGGCTCATTGACTGACCTCACATTGCAGAATATCAAACCCATGTCCTGTTCCTATTGCACTTTATTGATGTGGCTATTTTTGTTAAACCTTTGATTAATGGTGATGTGCATTATCTTGATGGTTGGGGAGACTGAGCAGATGTGGAAATTTTGGAGAATAATCTGGAACTTCTCTTCAGATGTTTGTGACCTAGTGATCGTTAGCCCAAGACTAGTGGTAGCCAAGTCATTCCATGACTGTTGAAGATATTTTGTTGAATGATGTGGGCATTGTCAGTTCTAAGCACCTTGACCTAACCTCCTCAATGCCAAGACCAAGATATATTATCTTTGGCAGCAATCGTTTCGATATTCTTCATTACAGGGTTTGCGTAAGGCTGAAGCATGGAGGTGGGTGGGCAGGATTTCTCATGAATGATGTTAGAGTAGTAAAAAGTTGTAGCATGGAAGGAGGCCATTAAGCCTGTTGTGTTAATGCTCACTCTTTGAAAGAACAACTCTGCTTACCCACTCCCCTGCCCTTTCCCCATAGCTCTGCAATATTTTACTATATAGATAACGATCCAATTCCCTTTGAAAACCTCGGTTTATCCTGTCTTCACCCCACTCTCAGGCAGTGCATTCCAGTGAAGCAGTGAGGAAAGGGGTGGGGGTGGGTGTCTATTTGAATTACTCTTCAGAGGCTTCAGTCAAAGGAATTGTTTCCTATTTTCTTCAATTTGTCTACCAGCGCTGGACTTAACGCAGCAGGTACCGCTAACATCTGCAGGTTGATATGTCTGTAATTTACTGTGTTTAGTATAGACAGTTTATTGTGAAAGGGTTTTCCAGTTGCCAACTTGATCTGGAGGTCAGGGTAGCTAACAAATCTACTTGAGCTCCTGAAACTGAAAAGTTGGTCATCCAGCAGATCAGTGGCTAGTGCTGCCTGTTGTTTACTCATCAGGTATGGGATTCTGTACAGTGGGGAGGTGAAAAACAAACACGTTGTAATCAGGTTGTGCCACGTCACTATCTCCACAGTGTTTTGTTCTTCTGAGTTGTTTTTGACTGTTGCTTACTGTTTTTCTCAATTTGAACATGCAAATTTAACATCAAAAACCATTGCATTTTACTAGAATATAATTTTTTTTAAGCAATGTGCATACATAAGCTGTGTGTCCCATTTTCCTCACCCTACCATTGCTGGTCATGCCTTTAGCCATATAGGCCCTATCTCTGGTATTCCTTGTCCAATCTCTTTACCTCTATTTTCCTGTTGTTTAGCGTATGTTAAATTCTACCTTCCAAGTGAAACAAGCCACTTTATGACAGGCAGTTCTTGCTTTTCTCTTTAGTTTGGTCAACCAGTTTCAATTTTTGTCTGTCTCACTGGAACAGCCTGCAGTGTTTTTCCATGTTAGAGCACTGCATTGATGCATGTTGTTGTTGAAAAGCAATGAGCACTGTCAAAAGTTGGGTAGTAAATACACAGCCTCCCAAGTGACTGTCTGTTGCCTCCATTATTTAAGCTGGACCAGTTAAACACTTGCACATGCAGCACTTTTCCAGTGCCCAGCTACATGCAGTATGGAAGTTTTGACCCTAATTTGCCTTTGTGTTTGACAGGACAATCTATGAGAAGTTAGCTAGTGCATTTACAGATGAACAGGCGGTATTATACCATCAGCGTGTGGAGGAGATCTCACCTAATATACGTTACTGCGATTATAATATAGGTAAGATCATGAACAAAGTCCCAATGAGGCGTTCAACTTGACAAGCTGAACTATTCCTACACTTCCGGTAGGATTGTGTTAATGCATCAATCTTCACTCCTTTTCTGAAGTCCTTGTTTTCATATCAGAGCTCTGGATTTCCACAGTAGATCTCCAATAACTTGTGCACGTGGACATTCATCAGATGTGGTCCTGGGCAACTCATGACATTAAGCTCATTTTTCCTCTTGCTGTTCCTACCATAAATTTGGAAATTTTTCAAGGTTGGTGAGGTGTGTTAAAATGAACTTCTCACAATTTTGTCTCTCTCACTCTCCTAGTGTTTTTCTTTCTCTCTCGCGCACACACCTGCAGGTCAGATGTTAACATTGTTCTGCATCAAGGTGTGTGGCATCATTATAACCAAAGTGCAGCAACCTATCTTTTGGCATTGCCATATATGTCCCACAGTCCAAGGTGAGAAATATTCTCCTCGAAGCCTAATCTCAACGTTAAATCTCAGCAACTGCCAGCAAAACCCTGGACATATTGACACATTTCAGAGGGTATATTGCAATCTTTAGGTACATTTGGGCAGCATGGCAGCTCAGTGGTTAGCACTGCTCCCTTACAGTGCCAGGGACCTGGGTTCAATTCCACCTTTAGGCGACTGTTTGTGTGGAATTTGCAAGTTCTTCCCTTGTCTGCATGGGTTTCCTCCGGGTGCTGCAGTTTCCTTCCACAATCCGATGATGTGGAGATTAGGTGGATTGGTCATGCTAAATTGCCCATTGTGTCCAGGCTTTGTGCAGGCTCTGTGATTAGCCATGGGAAATGGGGTACAGGAGTGGGTCTGGGTAGGGTGCTCCTTCAGAGGTCAATGTGGACTCAATGGACTGAATAGCCTGCTTGCACACTGTAGGGATTGTTGTGATTTTTTGCTACTTCTGTCTTTGACCTCCCAATATATCAGCTTTCTTGTTGCTTCATTCCCTCTCTCTTTTGCCGCCTTCTCCCTCAGTGTGGGAGTCAGTGGTTCAATGTATTTTAAAGGTTACTTGTTACGACCTAAGACCTGGATCTGTGTGGAGCAATCAGGAACTGAAGTATTGCTTCAGAATGCTCCAACTGTCTTACGATACAGCCCATCTGAGAAGAGCAGTGAGTGCTGAAATATGAAGTCTATATTTATGGAGAAAACTTTTCTCTGTTGACAGGTGACCAGTCTGCAATGAAAGAACTGATTCAGATGCGAATGAAATCAGGAGAGGCTGGAGGGTTGCTGGATGTAAGGAGTACTGTTTATAATCAGTTTGTAATTGAATAGGGTAAATTTCATTGGTTGTAATTCTAACCTTTTCTGATTGGTTGCTTCCAAAGTTTGTAGTTCAGTTTGCTTTGTTTGCTGATTGTTTGGGGTGAGAGAGAGAGCAGGGGATACGCAATTGCTCAAACCGGGACTCTTCCTGCACTGTCTGAAAATGAGGATTATGTTTTTGATGCAGTACCTTTTTAGGTGTATTGAATTGTTTGTATATTGGATTATCCTATGCTTCTGGGGTGGTCCAGCAGCAAGGCTAATCTTGCAGTGTTACAGTTTGGTTAACAATGACAATCTTAGGCTACCACTTCAAACTTGATTTAAGCAGCCCCCAATTCTAATCAGGACTGTTCCTGACAGTGAGAACCTCTCCTGCACTTGACATCATTGATTGAAAGCATTATTTTCAACAGTCTGGCACCATTTATTTTAAGCTTTATTTTTTGTTACTGTATAAATCCTTTCTCATCCACATGCACAGGTATTGAGTTGCCTCATTAGCTAGTATTTAGCATATTGGGTGACTAATCCAGCTACTTTCCCTGCTGGAGTGCTCCCTGAGATAATGCTGCTACATCTCTGGTTTCCGGTATCCTATAGTTATTGATGAGGCTTTGCACTGATGTGTAGTCATCACTTGTTAAAACCATAGGTGTTTACAACACAAAGGGTAAAAACTGCAGATGCTGGAAACCAGATTCTGGATTAGTGGTGCTGGAAGAGCACAGCAGTTCAGGCAGCATCCGAGGACTTTTTGGAGGTGGCGGAAATGTCGGCGGATGATTTGGTTTATGCGAAGTTTGGTAGGGTGGGCACACGTATGGGCCCCAGCTATGCCTGTCTCTTTGTTGGCTACGTAGAATAGTCGATCTTCCATAATTACACTGGCACCACTCCCCACCACTTCCTCCGCTACATTGATGACTGC
>NC_057733.1:3587681-3597990 GCF_004010195.1 Chiloscyllium plagiosum
CCCCCACCCTCCTCTAGCTTATCTCTCCACGCTTCAGGCTCTGCTTTTATTCCTGATGAAGGGCTTTTGCCCGAAACGTCAATTTTCCTGCTCCTCGGATGCTGCCTGAACTGCTGTGCTCTTCCAGCATCACTAATCCAGAGTTTACAGCACAAAGCCCACTTGGCTCACTATATCCAAGCTAACTCATCCCTGGAGCAGTTTTCACTATGACTCACTGTTTCATTTATGCTAAAGGATTTGTTGAGATCAAGTGGTATTAGAAATATTGTTCTTAGACTTTATTCATTCTGATGTTAATTTATGTGCATTTTTCAAAGTCACTGCTAACACAGACCAGAGCAAAGCATGCTGCCACTATGAGTGAAGTGAAGTGGAGGGGCCGAGTCATCCCAGTGAAAATCGACAAAGTGCGGATCTTCCTCCTTGGACTGGCAGACAACGAGGCTGCAATTGCACAGGTACAGCTTTATACTTGGAGCAAAGTGATTGTAAAAGATGTTCAAACAAAATTTATGGGATGGGTAGACAGAAAGGATTGGATTAGCAATTGATACCTGATGTCATTCTCCTGTTAACCAAGGATCTGCTGTATTTTTTGTTTGCTTTTTTCCATCTGTGTGAACTCTCTCTTTATTTTATCAGACCGTCTGCCATCTTGGGTAAAAGGAGAATATCTCATGGTACCAATTTGAAGAACAGCAGTGGTGGGTTTCCCTCTTATGGAAAATAATATTTATCCCTCAATCTGGAAATGTTCTTTTGTGAATAAAAATAAGGAGGTCTCACTAAAATTATACAGTCAGATCACAGCTGGAATACTGTGAATAGTTTTGGTTCCTTATATCTATGGAATGACATACTGCATTGGAGATGTCCAGAGAAAGTTTACTTGGTTAATGCCAAGTATGGAAGGACTGTCTTATTGGAAGGATTGAGTAGGTCTGGCCTATACTCATTGAAGTTGAGAAGAATGAGAGAAGACCGTATTGAAATATTTAAAGTTCTTCGGTGGTTTGATAGTGTAGATGTGGAGAGGTTATTTTCCCTTGTGGGGAGTCCAAGACCGAAGAGCACAATCTCACAGTACGGAGTTATACATTTAAGGCAGGTAAAGAATTTCTCTTGAAGGTAATGAATCTGTTGAATTCTTTACCACAGAGATCTAGAGACTACGTCACTGAGAATATTCAAGACTGTGATAAACCTGAGAATTAAGGCTTGTGGAAAAAGAGCAGGGATTGTGAGGTTGAGGATTATCAGATCAGGTATTGAATGGCAGACTAGACCCAATGGTCTGAATGACCTGCGTCTAACCCTATGTCTTAACTTTCTGAAGGAAAGTCACTACACCTGAAATGTTAACTCTGTTTTCTCACAGATCTGTTGAGTTTTTCCATCAATTTCCATTTTTCTTAATTCCTGGCACCTGTGTCTTATGGTCATATTTTATGTTGTGTGGAATAGACAGAAGGACACTAAATCCTTATTTTCAGTAAAATATGCTTCCGCAGAGTTAATTTTATTGTTTTATTTTCCATTCACCATGCTTCCTTTGTCTTCTGTATCACAATTTGTTCGCACTGACAACACACCCTGAAGAAGTTGTAAATGTAATTATGGTGGTTGTATTCTTAGATAACCTCCTCCACTGTCCACCATACCAACAATTTTGATGTCATTTGGTAGAGGGTTATTGTTCAGACTAGAGGCCTGTGACCAGTGATGTACTGCAAGGATCGGTGCTGTGTCCACTGTTGTTCATCAGTTATATAAGTGGTTTGGATGAAAATTTAGAAGGTATGTTTAGTAAATTTGCAAATGTTGGTATGGTGGACAGTGGAGGAGGTTATCTAAGAATACAACTGGATCATGATCAACTGGGCCAATGAGCTGAAGCATGGCAGATGGAGTTTAATTCACATTAAAAATGCGAGGTGTTGCATTTTGCAAAGACAAACTATGGTACAACGAACACAGTTAAAGGTAGGAACTGAGGGAAGTGGTGTTGAATAGAGGCCTCTGGTTGCAGATACATAATTCCTTGAAAGTGGCTCACAGGTAGATAAGATGGTGAAGAAGGTGGTTGATGTGCTCTTTTTCATTGGTCAGAGCATTGAGTATAGTTATTTGGACGTTATGTTACAGCTGTACAAGACATTGGTGAGGTCGCATTTGGAGTATTGCATACAATTCTGGTCATCCTGCTATAGGAAGAATGTCATAAAACTGGAATGTTTGCAAAGATTCACAAGCATGTTACCAAGACTGCTTTAATGAGGGGCTGGATTGGCAGGGATGTTTTTCACCAGAGAGTGAGAGCCTGAGGGCTAACCTTTATAGAGATTTATAAAATCGCGAGGGGCATACTTGAGGTGAATAATCAAGGTCTTTTCCGCAGGGTAGGGGAGTTGAAAACTTAGAGAGAATAGATTTAGGGTGAGAGGGGAAAGATTTAAAAGGGATCAGAGGGGGCAACTTTTTCACACACACAGTGGTTTGTATATGGAGCGAGCTGTCAGAGGAAGTGGGGAAGGTGGATACAATTACAACATTTAAAAGATATTTGGATAGATACTTGGATAGCAGAGGTTTAGAGGGATATGTGCCAAACGCAGGCAAATGGAACTAGTTTAGTTTAAGAAATCTGATCAACATGACGTATTGGGCCAGAGGGCCTGTTTCCATTTTGTATGTCTCTATTACTCACTCGTTGTAAAAAATATTCTTTGTAGTAGTGATTTATTAAATTAAGTATTGGCTTTGCGCTGTCAAGGTTTTAGCTCTGCAGCGATAGACCTTTTAAGTCACCATTAATTATTTTACAGTCACTGGAATCACAGTACAGTTTCCTGTCAGTAGACGGTGCTATTGCTTTTTTAATATACGCAGATCTATTCTAGAGCGTTTCAGTGTAGAGTTTAAGAAAGAAGAGCAATTGATGCTCAGTTTGGAATTTTAAAGGCTGTAAATTGGAGGAGGGCCAGGTGTCAGGCCATGAAAAATGAAGTAACAGTAGTGAGGTAATGGCTGAAATAAGTTCAAAAAGAACATCCTGTTTTAATCCAGCAAGGTTTCAAAGAGGAGGGAAAGGAGTAGGAGTATTTAGCATAGAATACAATTTGGAAAAAACTTACATGCTGGCTTAGTTCTGCCTCACTATTCATGTCATTACCTGGCCCACAACAGCACTGTCAGCAGTAGAGGTTGCAGAAGAAGTTGCTGGCTTTGTTTTATTAATTTACGGGATGTGTGTTTCACTGGTTGGGCCAGCATTTATTGCCTATTCCTACTTGCACTTGAGAAGGTGATGGTGAGCTGTCTTTAGAACTGTTGAGGGTTGGTTAGCTGAGTTGGCTGGGTGGCTGGTTTGCATTGCAGAGTGATGTGAACAGTGTGTGGATACATTTCCTGTACTGACCGATGTCATCATGAAGATCCACCTTCGCAACCTCATCCCTTGCCTGAGTCAAGATGGTCCTCAGGTTAAACTGACCAACAGCAGTGTCTTTCCCATGACAAAACATCCCTATGGTCCTCTGGGACGGTGGTTACTTTTAAGCTGAACTGCTGCACCTCATGTGCTGGAGGTAGACTTACAATGCCATTATGCTGTGATTTCCAGGATTATGACCCAGTCATACTGAAGGGCAGCAACATACTTCCAAGTCAGGATAATGTGACCTTTTAAAGTTTCTAGAGCTGGGATGTGCAATGAAAGAATAATTAGCATGATTTATCAGCCAAGTTACGCGGCCATGGTAGTGAACATGTTTAATCAGCAGTTTGGATGTTTTATCAATTCAGGCTGAAAACTCCTGGTAATTGCATTGTTGAAATGAAACTGGTTTCTAGGTTATTTCAAGCAGGCGAGAGGGAAACTGCCCTCCAGCCCAGGAGGAGTTGGTATGACTACATTACTTGGCTATGCTGTTTATCTGCTTTACAAGACACTATAGTGTGGTGAGGACAAAGGAATGTTGGTTCCGATTTCAACGGCGATACTGTGTTTAGTGTGTGCTTGTTACCTTCAGTACGATTGAATTTCCTGTCGCAAGTGATAACTCTCACTTGCTGCTTCGTAAAATTAGCTGTACTTGTCTAATGAGGGAAGTTGAGGGGTGTGTCTGCTAATACCTGTCCTGAACTATTTGGCAAAGTTGCGGGCAACCCCAGCAACTGAATAAAAGGAGTGAAGAAGAACCTATGATTGCCATTTAATGGTTTAATAAACCAACAATATTCAAACTTGACCCATTTGTTATTGTCTGCCACTTTAAATTCATTCCATGTCACTGATTGTTTAGTGGAGTTACGTGGTTTCATGTGAACAAGGCCTGACTCTGTTTCCTCTCAAACTAACATGACTATGTTTCAGAGGTAATTGTCTATGAAGCACCTTTGGATGTCCTAATGATGTGAAGGGTATTTCTAAATGCAACTCCCTTCCTTTCCAGGGACTTCTGGCTTGAACAGTGTCCACAACAAAAGCAAGTTGTTGTACCTGCTGATGCCACACTTTGCTTTAATATGACTTGAGCTGTGCCATCAGTACAAATCCAGCTATGAAGAGAATGTGCTGAGTGGTGTTTACCACCTGCCTCAAAGAGAGGCGAGCATTGAAGGGCAGTTTATCTAGTGGCTGCTTTTTCTGCATTTTGGAGACTTTGGGCAGTGCTACACCACAAACACATCCTCCCTCTTTTTTTTTCCCATCCCACTCACCATCACTCCATCTCAACCATCTTTTACCACTGAGCAGCCAGGGTCCTGGCCCATATTCCTGAATGAGCACTGCAGAAACATATTGCCTGGTCACCATCATGCTCAAGTTTGTGGGAACTTGCTGTGTGGAAATTGCTGTAGCTTTCATTACACTATACCTGTGACTAAACTTCAAAATTACTCCTTCAACTTTACGCTTGAGACTTCCTGAGGTCATGAAAGGTTCCATATAAATGTAAACTTTTCTTTGTTTAACTTGTTGGATTCCAAAATTCACCACTCACGTACAGGCAAGTCTTTGGTAATGTAGAAATGCAACCTAGTTGTAGATAACTTCCATGGATCTTCATTACCAGGTACATTATGTAAATGACCGTTCTGATCGTAACAATAGGGATCTGTTAGAATAGCAAACACTGTTTACATTGAGAATCCTCACATTTGTTTCTAAATTTCTAGGTTCCTTTGCTTTCTCGGGAGGGTGCTAGTGGTTCATTGCAATCCTGCTGTCATTCGCATGAGGGTGCGGTGCATTTGTGTGACACCTTTGCTCTACTAATTGTGACACGTACTTTGGAAACCCCAATCAGCATATGTGTACTAATCAAATTGAACAGTGTCAAAAGTTCGGTTTTCATATACGATGCAAGAATGCCACTGTGGTTGTGAGCAAGTTAATGGTGTTATCTGTCCTTATTATTGCTCAAAGGCTGACTGTTCTGTGGAAGCACAAACTCTGGAAGCAAAGATAAAACCTTAAACTTTGCCCTTCCTGTGATAGAATACTGGCTGTGAATATGCATATCGTGTTTACCAAACAAACCGAACTTGTGGTGTACTTCACCCCTTTGAGACATCTCAAACTGTTTCACGTGCTTTTGAAACAGTCACCTGTGAAATTGAAGAAATACAGTAGCAAATCTGAGCATGTCAACATCCCAAAAGAATGCCGATAAATGACCAGCTCATCTTTCTTTGGAATTGATGAATAAATGTGGGCCAAAATTCAGCACAAACTCCCCTGTCCTCCTCAAAACAGTGCTGTGGAGTACTTGGTATCCACCTGAGGGGGAAGACCCAACCTCAGTTTAGTACTCCATCTGTAAGGTAGCATTCCCTGTGTATGTTGTCCGTTGTAATGTCAATCGGGGTTGAGCTCAAGCCTTTTGCAGTTGGTAAAGTGGTGGCTTGGGACTCGGTAGTAGATGGCTGTTCACACTGGGGCTTTGCAATCAGTTCTACTTTTAAACCCCAGAAAAATATTTATTTTGAACCTCTTCTACACTCTCTTGCATAGAATGTAATGTTTTGACTTTAAAGATGACTGGGTTAGCACACTTGTGGGATACATACGCCCTGATTATAATATAAATGTTGCCTGCTGAACATTTGTGCTTGGGTGTCCAGAATTTCTCTCAGCTCTCCTTTATATTGTTTCCTTCTGAAATAATTTTTGAAAGTGGCCCAGTTGGTAGCACGGAAGGTTTTGCATTCACATCCCGTTCCACAAAACTTGCGGCTGGCATACTGAGGGAGTTTTGCGAAATCAGATGTTTTGCCTGAAAGAGAGAATCAGCTTCTTGAGCAGTGTCTCTTGGTGTTTTTACTATGTTAAGTGTTCTGTATTGAGACATGTTGGTGTGTTTTAGAGAAAATAAACTGGCAATGTGAAACTTCAAATTTTAGAAAACAGAAATTACAAGGGAGGCTTTGGAACATTATTCAGCCAAAGTTACTGGTGAGGTCTTTGAAAGTACTGAGCATTATTAGAAGCTGCTGTGGTGACATTCATGTCTTACCTAGTCTTTTTATTCATTTTTCTACTCTATTTTAATAAGCATTTTTTTTTTAAATAATTGTTCAATGGGATGTTAGTCTTGCTGGCTGGGCCATCATTTATTGTTCATCCTAGATTGCCCTTGAGAAGGTGGTGGTGAGCTGCCTCCTAATCAAACTGCAGTCCATGTGTTGTAGATCCACCATGTTGCTATTAGGGAGAGCATTCTGGTATTTTGACCAAGTGTCAGCGATGGTATAGTTCCAAGTCACGGTACTGTGTGGCTCAGATGGTGGTCTTTCCATGCAGTCCTTTTTCTTCCAGGTGGTAGAGGTCGCAGGTTTGAAAGGTGTTGTCAAAAGAACTTTGGTCACTTACTGCCATGCATTTGTAGGTGGTATACATCAATGCCAGAGAGTATCGATGGCAAAGGAAGTGAATGTTTCAGTGAGTGGGCACGTGGCCAATCAATCTATCTTCTGGTTGGTTTTGGACTTCCTGAGTTGTTGGAGCTGTGCTCACCCAGGCAAGTGGAGAGTATTCCATCACACTCCTGACTTATGCTTGTTAGATAATTGCCAGGTTTTGGGGAGTCAGAAGGTGAGTTAATCGCTGCAGGACGCCTAGTCTCTGATCTGTTCTTGTAGCCATGGTATTTCTGTGGCTGACCATGTTCAGTTTGTGGTCAATCGTAATCCCCCAGGATGATGATAGTGAAAGATTTGGTGATTATGAAGGCATTGAAAGTCATGGGGAGATTCTCATTTCTGGCATCACAGCAGCTGAAGGCGCTTGGACCAAGCGCACTGCCTTGAGGAGCCCCTGCAGCAGTTGGACTGACATGTTTAACCTCCACTAATAACTTTGTGCCAACTATGACTCCAACCAGTGGAGAGTGTTCCTCCAATTCCCATTCACAGTGCTGCTTGATGTCACACTTGGCCATATCTGTTGGGAAACGCGAGAGCCCTTTATTACGGAAAATGTACCGGGACATTGAGAAAAGCTTAATGTAATGAAACAGAATCAACACGGTTTCATGAAAGGGAAAGCATTTGACAAATTTACTTGTTATTTGAGGATATAACAGGCAGTTGAAGGAGAACTAATGGATGCTGTTGGATTATTGCTCAAGATAGGAACTCAGATTATTGAGTGTAATGAAATTAGGACAGATTGAGGATTGGTCAAAACACTGACTGAAGATTAATGGGTCTTTGAGAGGTTCGAAGGATGTGACTAGTGGAGTGCCACAAGAATTATCCCGAGGCACTCAATTATTTACAATTTATATCAATGACTTGGAAAGGGGGGCAAAGTGTAATGTTCCAAAGTTGCTGGTGTTGCAAGAGCAGGTTGTAAGTCATGAGGATGAGGACGAGGACCTAAGGAATTGACAAGGGATCAGCATAATGACTGGGCAAATATTTGGCAGATGGAGTTCTATCTAGGAAAGTGTAAGGGCATGTACTTCAGTAGAAAAAATCTTAAAATGGTCTCATTTAAATGGAGAGAGACTCCAAAACAATGCAGTGCTAAGGGTTCTGAGTGTTCTTGTATATGAAACAAAGGGTTCAGAAAAGATTTACAAGAATATTACCAGAGTTGGGGGGATTTGAGCTATCGGGAGAGGTTGAATAGGCTGGGGCTGTTTTCCCTGGAGTGTCGGAGACTGAGGGGTGACCTTATAAAGGTTTATAAAATCATGGATAGGGTATATAGACAAAGTCTCTTCCCTGAGGTTGGAGAGTCCAGAACTAGAGGGCATAGGTTTAGGGTGAGAGGGGAAAGATATAAAAGAGACCTAAGGTGCAACTTTTTCTCGCATAGGGTGATACGTATATGGAATGAGCTGCCAGAGGATTTGGTCGAGGCTGGTACAATTGGAATATTTAAGAGGCATTTGGATGGGTATATGAATAGGAAGGGTTTAGAGGGATATGGGCCAGCTGCTAGCAGGTGGGTCTGAATGGGTTGGGATATCTGGTTGGCATGGACGAGTTGGACCGAAGGGCCGGTTTTCGTGTTGTACATCTCTATGATGCTGAGTACAGTTAAAAAAAATTTGCAAGTTGCTACATTTACATTCATCTTGGGTATGAAAGTACCTGGGTACAGATTCTTAAGAAATTCTTCAGAAAAAAATTAGAAAAATGAAGAAACAAAAGGTTCAGAATAACAGTCTTTACGACCCAGTCCTCATTACGCCCTCTCCAGTAACTGGAAAAGTGATCTCCACTGCCTCGCTGCTGCCTGTGTTGGAGCGATCATCAGAGGAGCCACCACACTGTAGCAGGAGAAAGTGAGGACTGCAGATGCTGGAGACCTGAATCAAAAAGTGTGGTGCTGGACAAACACAGCAGGTCAGGCAGCATCCGAGGAGCAGGAGAATCAACATTTCTGATGAAAACATTACGCCAGCAAATTTAATTTCCCTGCTCCTCAGACACTGCCTGACCTGCAGTGCTTTTCCAGTGCCACGCTTTTCGACCAACTTTAGTAGCCACCTGAACCCACACTTGCCCTGCAATGGTGTCCTCAGCTCAGTCGTTGCCTTGCTGATACGAGAAGTCCCCACTCCTGGCCAGCTGCGATTGCAGCCAAGCGCCCCTGGCTCTGCAGCTGACATTGAGGGCTATGAGGAACTGGTACACAAGCAGTTGAGGTCTGGGACAGATGAGCCATAATGTTGTAGAATAGCAAAGCAGAATCGAAGGCTGAATGGCTTACTCCTGCTCCTATTTCTTTTATTCTTATTTGCTGCTTTGATGTAAAGAACAGTCACTCTCCTCTCCCCTCAGGAATTTAACTCTTCTGTCATGTTTGGACCAGGTCAGAATCTTAGTGGTCTTGGTAGAACCCAAATTGTTCGAGAGTAGACTGATCAGGCAGTAACTGGTCACATCGGAGATGTCCTGGTTTTTGTGAATGTAATTAGTTAAGAAATCACAACACCAGGATATAGTCCAACAGGTTTATTTGAAAGCACTTGCTTTTGGAGTGCCATTCCTTCAGGTGGTTTTGGATTATAAGATCGTAAGACACAGAATTTATAGCTAAAGTTTACTGTGTGATGTAACTGAAATGGGATACTGAAAAAGACCTTGATTGTTTAAGTCTCATCTTTTAGAATGAACACGTTGGTTTCAGTTCTTTCATATGTAAATCCCAGAACTTTTTAAAAGTGACATTCTCAAGTAAACTTTAACAATAGGTGCCATGTGGGCCTTGTTAATGCATTGAACATGTGAGGTGCCTTGCGTGAAGCTGTCTGTGCCCCAATGTTCAGATTGATTCTAATCTAAAATATGGATTTACAGAATTGTAAGTGGATTCGTGCAGTTTTTGACCAAAATAAAATGTAATTCTGCAAGTACAAATTCACCCGCAAACCTGTGTGTGTACGTACGTGCATATAAGGCTGTGTGCGGGGTTACGAGTGCCTGTGAGAGTGTGTGTGTATGAGTGAGAGTGTAAAAGGGTATAGGTCTGTGAGAGGATATGTGTGAGTATGAGAGAGGGTCTGGTGAGTGTATGGGTCTGTAGGGGTGTGTGTGTGGTGTGTGTGTGTGTGGTGCAGTGCAGTGGGGTCACCTGTAGTGTGACATGAACCCTAGGTCCCAGTTGAGGGCATCCCCATGGGTACTGAACTTGGCTAGCAATTTCTGGTTGGCCACTTTTCGTTGTTGGTAAAAACAATGACTGCAGATGCTGGAAACCAGATTCTGGATTAGTGGTGCTGGAAAAGCACAGCGGTTCAGGCAGCATCCGAGGAGCAGGAAAATCAACGTTTCGGGCAAAAGCCCT